>NC_034409.1:179099420-179155885 GCF_002078875.1 Numida meleagris | reverse complement strand
TTCCTTCTTTCCCTCTTTCTCTCTTTCTCTCTTTCTTTTTATTTTATTTTTCATGTGGCCAGGAATAGCATCTGTTCAGGAAGATCCAACTCCCTTGCACCTTCCATTATGAGCAGCAGGGATGACCAAAGTCTGCAAGTGAGAGTAGCCCCAACATCTGGCAGCCCATCTGTTACCTTAAGGATAGATAGGCTTCCCATCTTCATAATTACATATTAGTCTCATTCCAATCTATTGCTTATATGGTTCAATCTACTAAAGCCAAAATTTGCAACCATGTGCGCCTTAAGAGAGATTTTTTATATTTAGAATGTGATGTTTGGCTTCCTTGTTACAGATGCAGGCAACTAATTTTGCCCACATCAGTGTGGAAATTCTTTATATAGCATTTTAGGTTGTCTCATCTGTGTGATTCAGATCAATTTTGGATCTTAAAACTGAGTCTACAGAAAAACTCACTGGATATGGTTGGAAATCTGTAAATTTTTTTCCTACAGAATATTTCAGCTTCTTGTGGGTAAGTTAAATCACCCTCATGTTAGGTGCCTGCGTGCAAACATTCCTTCACAATTTTTTTTCACGTTTTTGCATTTTCAACAAAAATTTTGAATTTGAAACTTTTCACAAAAGCTTTTTACTGGTTGCAACACACACACACAAAAAAAAAAAAAAAAGCAAGAGCTAGGATACAGATTGGTGCTTTTCTCTTTGCTGGTTTTAATTAAAAAAAATTATGTCCTTCTGTATGTAATGTCTGGGACCAGCCCACATTCAGATGCTCTGTGCTAAGATCCAGCTCCTCAGGTTTCAATCAATGTGTTACTATTTTAATTACATTCTAACCTTACCTGCTGATAAGGAGTTTGTTGGTTCTGTTGTTTTTTCCCTTAAATCACACATAATAATTAGTTCTAGTTGTGCAGAGTTTAAATAATGTGAACTCAGGCTATGAAAGTGTTGAAAGTGAACAGAAAATCATCAGGGTTTCTTGAAGACTTCAGAATTTTTCCTATCACAGATAATTAAACAGACTGCTGCTTTTGGCATCTCTTTTAGATAGCGGGCAATTATCCAAGGTTGTTTCCAATTAGAGTGCTTTTAGTTCATCCAATTTGTAGGCCACAAGAGAAGATATTTTGGCATCAAATGAAATAATTGCAAACATTCATACCATGTCTAGAATACTGCATCCTTTCTTGCTCCCTAATTCAAGAAAAACATCAATAAATTGAAGCAATTTCGGCAGAACGTTATCAAGATGGTCAGGAGCTGGAGCATGTGCTGTGTGAGGAGAGGCTCAGGGAGCTGGGCCTGCCCAGCCTGGAAGAGAGGGCTTTGGGGAGGAGCTGACAATGGCCTCCAGTGCCTCTGAGGAGGCCACTGAGATGATGGGGTTGGGCTCTTTGCAGCAGTGCAGGTCAGAAAGGTAAAAGGCAGTGGACATAAAATGAAACAGGAGAGGTTCAGTCTGGATGTAAGTTTTTCCCCCATAAGGATAGTCAAGCAGTGGTAAAGGTTGCCCAAAGAGGCTGAGCACTGTCCATCTTCAGAATTTTTCAGGCAATGACTAGGCAAAGCCATAAGCATCCTGCCTACCCTCAGAAATGACCTGCTGTGAGCAGGAGGCCAGACCAGAGACATTTTATGCTCCCTCCCAGTCTGTGTGATCCTGTGTTCCTTTTGTGGCAATTACAGACTGAACATCTCCAGCCATCACATTCAACCTCCTGGAATTCCAGGATTATTTGGAAAGTGTCAGGAACTTATGGAGCAGAATTGTTGATGCTCTCCTAGTAGCTGGTCTCCTCTGCTTGTACAAAAGCTGCTCCTAGCCACCAGGCTTCAGTGACGATTTTCCAGTCTCATGCTGGAAAAGCAAAAGAGTAAGGGTATGTGAATTGGATAAAACAAGCAGCAGTGCTTTGTACCTCTTCTTTCTCGAGACACATGGAACATTTAACTTCCTAAGCGGCCTTATAGAATTTCTGAGTGGTTGATAAGCTTTGTGGAACACCTAACAGTGGGGTCAAATAGTGAGTTCTTTACTGAGGGAGTCAGAGCCCTCAGTTTGGCTGTCCCTCACTTTCAGCAGGGTGTGCAGAAAAATCAGAAATGTTTCATGGTTAAAGACTGAGTTGAGGGAATTGAGGCATGGTTGTTTAAGCTTAGTCTGTCTCTAGAAAGTAAATGATTTCATTGCGCGGACAGAAGGCTAAATTCTATAAATTCTAGCCTGAGAAGGTCCAAAGATTTCTGAAAGGCAATGAAATGTGGTTGACTGAGCATGAGGCTGGAAGTCATGTCAGATTGATGAGCTTAATCGTGATCTTGCTCCCATCTCCCAGGAGACTTGGAGGAGGTCAGTTCACCTTATGGCTTCAATTTCACCTTTGCAAATTGAGGGTAATGACAATTGCCCATCAACCTTAGAGGGATAGTGAAGATGAATTGCATAGTGTTTACTGTGCTGTGAATATGTAAAGTCTGTTCTTATTTCAGACTTTGGCATTTTTAACTTAAACCCATGGAGGTATGTGCTTCAGAATGAAACCTCACAGTAAATTTCTCGGTGTCTTTGATCAAGGAGACAGTTTTAGAGATAAAACAGTAGGAATGGCTAATTAGTTAATGGCTTATAAACAGCAGTCTTTGAACACGCGTTATTCTGTCTTCCCTCTAGAAAGCAACAGCAGAAATCTCCATCACCAGCAGGCCTCGTTCCCTCCAGCTTTTTTACTAAAAAGGAGTGGCATGTGGGCATGTGTTCAGGGCAATAGCTGGATCTCCCTGTCCACTGTGGAGATCCTTTCCATCTTTCCATAACTTTTTTTTTTTTCTCTATAGCCTGGCTGCCTGTGATTGAAACATCAGAAGTATGAGTATTACCTGTGACTGTGCATGTACTACCTGGTTATAAGTGCTGGTGCATTTGCATTTTCTGCTGTGTGCATATCCGTACCAATGATCACAACATTTATATAGCTGGTTGCCAAAGGGATTGGATTGTCCTTGTGTGACAGTTTCACCTGATCTTGGACTGATGTTCAACTGGCTTCAGGGCAATTTAATTATCAGCACACTGGTTATTGGGCTGGCCATCTCATCTGATTGCTGGCACCGTTTATGTTTGTCTCAGCCTATCAGATCTTCCCCATTAACTTTTACAATAATATTCAGACAGAAAGTCCTAGGAACTCTTCCAGCTAATCCCTATTTTGGCTGCTGACCAAATAAGGCTTTATATGACACAACTGTAATTGCTTCATTTGTATGGTATTGATCTACCATTAGGCAAAACACAAGCCAGCATTTCACTAAGGCTCAAGTAATGCAGTATTATTTATTGTTTGCATTACAGATGCAGCTAGAGTTCCCACCTGGGGAATGGACCCCCTGTGTTTCTCCCAGTCCCTGCTTCTAATTAAAATAATGAACTTCAAAGTGCTTGCATTGTAATTAGACCAAAGCTTAAGAAACCATCTCTTAGCAGGGATCTTTCCATTTGTTGCGTTCCTTCTAATCCTTTTTTTCTGAAGAACAGCAGTATGAAGTCACAAAGAAGCATGTAGCAGTACAGAAATCTCTCATGGCTCTTCTCAGTCTAAGTTTAGATCTCATAACAGTATCTTAGCCATGCAGATCTCATGAGGTACTGTCTGCTTTTGGCAACAGTAAAAATCAGCTAATTTCTCAGTGTTATCAATGGCTTCTGACATGGTGGCCATGTCATTTTAATACCTTTGTGGACACTGATATCAGTGAATGAACTCCCTCAGAAGTAAACTTCATTTTCCCTTATATCTTTCCCATGTCTGGTTACTGTCCTCACAAGGAAAAATTACTCAACAAAAGCAGAGTGTTTGTATTACAGCATTTTCAGTGCCATACAGTATGCTGACAGTATTTAGCTTTACAGTCATTTCATACTTCTGAGGTGAGACTGGGACTTGGTTAGACCTGGACAGCTGAAAGTCCAAACAGACAGGAGAAAGACTGATGCTCACTGGAAACAGGCCCTGTGCTGACAGTGATGTAGTCTGTGAAAAAGATGTGCATGGATGCTTAGTCATGCATCTTTATGTGTAGCAATTCCTCCATTCCTGATGTGGAGAAAGCAAAGTATGCTGACATACAAGTGAAATTCTCTTGTTTTTTTTCATAGAAATTCTATTTCAGAGAAAACCTACATTAAGCAAATAATAATTAATCCTGAAAATTAATAATGTAATGTGACTTAGGTAGTACTAATCAATACTAGTGATGCAGCAGTCACTAGTATAAGATTTAAATTGCTTTAAATTCAGTGTAGAGGAAACAATGATAAATAAATAAGCTGGCAGTAGTAATAGTAATTATTGTCTATCTAAACTAAGTTACTGAAGACAACAATATTTTACTGGACTAAGTATTCATAAAAAGTAAAGATTAGCATTGCAAAGATATTTTTGGAAAAGGAAACACAACATTATTTGAGCCTTTATAAAGGAAGTTGACTCCCTCCCAGCTGAAACCATGATGCTTGCATATAATTTATCTTAATATAGTTGAAATTCTAGATGATGTAGTTTAAACAACACACACATGGAAAGGGAGACAGCATGCCAAAAGTGAAAAATTATTTATTTTGTCATCTTATGTGCCCCTGAAATAAACAGTATTACCTTGATTTGTTAGGTTTTCTCAATCTACTCATTCTTGTGAGGGTTGCATTTGAAAAGTCCTTGATATTTTATAGAAAAGTTCAATTTTCACATTATTTTATTGTATAAACTCTGCTGCATATCAAGGCAGACAGCAGATTACAATTTCTTAATCTTAAACATCTCTCACATCTTAAAGTAACCCGTTACTGTTTTGAGATCTTGCTGCTTGCAAAGAAAGAAATCCAGGAATAGGATAAGAGGAAAAGATTAAAAAGGTTGTGTAAAATTAAGTGTAGTTCCTCTTAGTCATATTGGCATTCTGTGTTTATAAAGATTCAGCCTAGCCTAAGTGACAACTTGCAGAAGTCTGATAGTGCAGTCTTTTCAAATATTGCCAAATTTGGACCAGTTTACAAAAATGCCACAGAAGCTCAATAGTGCATAAAGAAAGATCTTAGGTTTGTTATATCACCTGTCTTGCTACCCAGAAAACATAGGATCGTATAGCACATTGAGAAATGGTGGTGGTTAGGAATCAGGAAAAGTAATTTTTACAGTGAATCCCACAGGAGATTTTATTCTCCATGGTTCTTAGTGAGTCAGCAGTGAGCCCTGGCTTTCTGGAGGTCACAGTGCCATTTCTTCTGAGGACAGATGGTTCAGCCCAGGGCTAGGTCTTCCTAGCTGTGAAGTTCTCAGTTGAGGGCACAATATTTCTGCCTGGGGCACGTTGATGATGGAGTGAAAAATTAAAAGCTGCTGAAATAGCTGCCACCCACTTTGTGCTGGGAGTTTTTGATGTACCCTAGTCTTCCTCTTTGCTGGGTGGCCAGTGTGTGTGATATTAATAGCCAATATTAATCTACCAGTGATATCAAACTTATTGATATAGAGAAGAAAAAAACTTTCTAGAGTGTAAGAAACAATACCCTATTTCTCTTCAGTAAGCACCGAACTGCCTCCAAATGAGATACATTTTTCCTGGTCTCATCCTCAGTGAATATATTCAGAACATTCAGAAGCACAAACTTAGAATGCCTTACAAGTATAGCTAAGATATTATGTAAAACACATTTAAATTTACTGGCCAACATCAGAAATGTTGAATAGTGCTTTCAGGCCTGCTGCAAACAAGCTGTCCACTCAAAAAAAACAAACAGATAATTTGTGCAGACAGTAAACTGCAGCATTTGGCTTTTTGTTGCAGATAGGGTAGCATGAAGAGCCTGGATGACATACACTTGGATAACATAACATAGTGTCACTTAGGCCTGCACTGGTGTGGTCCAGGTAGGGCATGAGATGTGGTAGAGGGTCACTGCTGTGCCCCACCACAAACCCTTACTCCCTGGCACTTACTTGCATCCTGTGCTCCTGCCACAGACTCCATACCCATTCTCACCAATGCTGCTACTTTCTCTCAGCTGGGTGCCTCTAAATTTAAGAGTGACTGGAGAGGCAGGTGAAGCAGCATCCAAAAACCCCGCTGTGAAAAGACTGTGAGCAGAGATCTGCTTCACCTATGGTATGAAAAGGCACAAGGCTTTGTGCTGACCGTGCCAGAGGTGAGTTTTTACTCTGTCTAAAGAAGTTAGATATATTTGGGAGCATGTATTTAAAAATGCTCATTTTAAACATATCCAATTTTAAAATATTTTAATTGCTTTCAGCACTGTAAGATACATAAATGAAGTGTAAAGGGCTCAAGATTCCCAACATTTCAGAAGTGAGGTTTCAGCAATGGGCTAAAGCTATCCACTGTGCAATTCCTAGCATACGGAAGCTGAGTTATACCAGTGCTAAAGACACTTCTGAGAAATCCCACTTGAGCCTTTAAAACGTATTTTCAGTTGCAGGTGTTGGCTGCAGCAGCCTATTCACATAATCCTGCTTATGCTGAAACCAGCAAGAAAAACTGCCCTTTGAAAAGTGTCATTTCTCCATGTGAACAGGATTACGTAGTAGTTAGCGAAAATTAAAATAGCTCTGAGTTGAGATAAGCTAGTGTTTCTGCATCTGCTGAACCAATATGAGGAGTTACCCTAGGGACAATTTTACTTGTTTATATTTACTGTACAAACCAGAGAAACAAGCTGAGTTGCCTTCCCAGGTCAACTGCTGTTGTTTTCACTCAAGCAAAGTATATATTTACTTGTTTGTGCCAAGAAACATTTGCATACTGTAATTGCAGTATCTCACTGCAAAACAGCTTTTGATTTATATAAATATTTTAAGCTACAGTCATCAGACCTCTAGCTGGAGTAAATTGTCAGAACTTCTTTGAATTCAAAGCAGCTATGGCAATTTTTAGCAGCAGTGGGTCTCCCATTAATTGGATCTCCTGCTGATCCTCAAGGTGTCAAAGTTTGGTTCATATTTGTCTACAAAGCTCAGTTGAAGTAACTGAGCTGCATATTTAGGATATGCATGGAAGCTGTAAATACTCAGTGCCTCTGGAAATTAACCACCTTAAATAAAGTGCAATATACTTATTTTGATCAGTTAGAACTGGAAAGCATTTGAACTCTGCTTTAAATTTCTCATCTCCAAAAAAGAAAATCAATAAATATGCACTCATAAAAATACTTCATTCATAGCATTTGTAGAAAATTGTGAGGTATTCTTCTGGTAGAGGTGATTTAAATATAATTTAACAGGTGATTTTTAAATAATGTATAAATGATAATTTATAATGCAGCCTGATGCCAAGGAGACACAGCTTGCCCATAGCTTTTCTGTAAGAGGTAGCTTTCTGCAGGGCAGACAGCTCCCTGGGGACTGTGGGACTGAAGAGACCCCCACCGTCCTGATGTGCGCTCAGCCAGGCACTCACCTGAGGTGGCAGGTCATGTCTCTGCTCTGAGAAGTATGTACACAGCAGTTGAGGATCTTGGCAGGAAAGCCTGAGAGACTTAATGCAGTAGAGCTAATATCACTGTGAAAGCTCTCAACTTGAATACTAGTCGTTCTATATTTAATAGAAATGATGGGCAAGCTATCAGAGCAATTGCCAAGGACTCTATGTTGTTTGCACTAATAGGTACACCTGAAACTGTTTGGTGCTGTCCTTCATTTTCTTCATTTAAATAGTATCACAACATGCAAACCTTCATCAATCTTAGTACAAAAATTATTCCCATAAATTTTTGAATGTGTTTAAAAAAACATGATTTCAAAGTTGGCCCTTTGTCTTTAAAATTTCAGCTGTCTTTCTTGTAAAAATGCTCTTGCAGTTAGCTTCCTTTTTTAATATTTGCATTATTGATTGATCCTTCAGGCCTTCTGAGTATGGAATGATGTAAGCTTTGGCTACATCTTCCTCATTAACAGAGTGCTTGTTTCATTCCTAATTTATGAAGCACATTCAGCAATCTCCATGCAGCTTTACACTTAATTTCTCTTGATGAATTGTCAAATACCCTTCAACTGCACTGCATTTGTGTGGTGTTACGATCTGCCATCAGCACTTTTCAAAACACGGTTAAAATAAATAGCTCAGAATACAGGACGAATATTCCTTTCTTTTGCTTGATAAGGTTGAATTTTATTTTTTTCCCATTTAAAATGATCTGAATAGCTGATACAAACAGGCTGTACCAAGGCACCCTGTATTTCACCATACAGACCTGAGCCAGGCCCTCAGCCACAGCCAGGCAGTGCTGAGTGAGGCAGCTGGGGCCTCCTCTTCCCAACCACCTGGGCTGGGTGCAGAGGGAATAACTGTGCCTCATGTCACCAAAATAAGGTCACTGGTCTTCAGAAGGGAGTAACTGTGACACACAGCACTGAAATACTGTCATTGGGCTTCACAGGGTTCTCTCTGTTGTGTCCTGAGGGAGGGTCTTCAGGCTGAGCAGCCTGGCTGTGTCAGCAGGGATCACAACCCGATACACAGAAGAGAGGTGGTCTTTGAGTTGCTGGAGAGGCTTCAGCAGTTGCCAGCACATCTCTGGCTTCGATATGATATCCCTTTGATAAAGGGAAAACCTTTATTTTGGTGAAATTCTCTTCCATGGCTTTGCTTCCCATTGTACAATTGTTTCTTGGTCCTCACTTCTAGCCAGTCACTACTTACATTGCAATGACAAACTAGTCAAGGATTTCACTGGGATGAAAAGCAAAACCCTGTATTTTGCCATTTTGTCCATACCTTGTATCTAGCCCATCGACTGTTCTTTAATAATTTAAAATTCTGCTATTATTTGTTTGAAGTTTGCTGTACGTTTAAAGAATCTAAGGTTAAAGAGAGGTGGCATCGCTCTGCATTGTGTCACTACTAAGCAGCTAAGTGATTTCTAAGGTTTTCCAATCCCTGTGAGAAGGATTTAAGAAAAGCCTTTTATATGGTCAGGGTCTGTGTTTCTGCCTCAGTATGCTGCAGCAGTGGCAGCAGCAGTGCTGGGATGATACGGTGTGCAATGCAGCTGAAGGTTAAACAAAGATGGCTCTGTGTGTGTAGAGTCTCCTCAGTGAGTCATGTTGTTTTTACACTTCCTGCTTGTTCATTATTTCAAGTGAACAACCTCCCCAGAATAATGCTAAGCGGCAAAACAGCAGTGCCGCCATCTGTGATGGTAAAGGCAGAATTTTCCAAGAGTCTGCCCAGCACTCAGGGAAGTATTTTGGCATCTAATGTGGCAGTTACACAGAATTTATGAGTCTAGGTTCAGGAAAGAGATTCAGGAAAATGTCAAACCTGTTTAAATAGCTAAGACATTTAAGTTTCCCAGGCAAAACTCTACTGGTTGCTTAAAAAATGGCTATTAAATGCTCCCAGCAGAGATTCTGCCTTTGTTGTCATGAGTACCTGGGGACCTGTATGTAACTTTAGGCCATTTATTATTCAAAAATGGGTATTCTGTGACCTGGCTTCGTGGAGAAAGTCTGTTTGCTAAATGTGCTTAGGCCACGGCTGACTCTCCAAATGGCTTCTGCAGGTGGTGTTGAGTAGTGCTAAGGGATGTGCTCTCCAGCCATCCCACAACCACTGTGCTTCTGGGAATCTGGGGAGCAGCTGTGGCTGAGACCATGGATACTTGTTCAAATCTAATCAGGCAGGAGAGATCCTTTTCTACCTCAGAAGAAGGTCTCAGAGCACAACGTGTTGGTGTTCTGAGGATCAGACGGTTGAAAACAGGCTTGGCCTTACCATGAAGGATGCATTTCATGTGTTCATTTCTGGTTCCTTCAGATGCCCAGTTGTGGTGCTGAAATAGATACTTCTAGCAGTGCACTGGGCAGCATTTGGTGCCCTCTCCTGTGCTATTCCCCTATGGCTGCCTCAGATTTTCAGCAGTGCTCGCTCCTGATTCAGGAAGTGTAGTGATAGGATGATGATAGGGTGAGGGGGAGCAATTTTAAACTAAAAAAGGGGAGATTTAGGTTAGATATTAGGAAGAAATTCTTTACTCAAAGGTCAGTGAGGCACTGGCACTGCTTGCCCAGAGAAGCTGTGGATGCCCCATCCTTGAAGGTGTTCAAGACCATGCTGCATGGGTCCCTAGGCAACCTGGTCTAGTGTGTGGCAGTCCTGCCCACAGCAGGGAGTTGGAACTGAATGATCTTCCCACACAAGCCATCCTGTGTTTCTCTGCTGCTTATTGTGGTCCCCAGCTCAGGTCTTTGCCTCATTCCCTCATGGTGTAGGGACCTTTGTGTGTCTGTATCAACCCCTTCTCCAGCTGAGCATGTAATTACGGGGTACCATGGGATTGTGTGCCATAGTGTTTGCGCATTATGCCTGCCTGACTGCTTTATACAAACTGAAGTCCAACAGACGGGTTGTCTGTTAACTGTTTTTTTGACCCAAACTCATTGGAAGTCTAAGCAAACCTCTCTGCCAGCTTCCCAGGGCTTTGGGCAAGCACCATACTGTCATTCTTTTGGGTAGCAGACAAGTTATCTCTGTCCAGTTGCGTAGATGTTATTTTGGAAAGGGCTGTGTAGGTGCACTGTCGCCTTTCTGTGCAGTTTTATATTCTACTAACTATGAAAAGCATATCTGCAGGTGGCATAAGTAGGCTCTTAAAAACAAGTGACATTGATTAGCATTTTAAACAGCTTCTAACTATTTATTTATGAGGAGGTGGAAAGTGATTTTAATGGAGTGAGAATGATTTAATTCTCATCAAGTTTTTCATACTGTAAATCTGTAGGAAGCCTACAAAAAGCTGTGATCCATACATTGAAATCATTGTCCATGCACTCACGTAAAAGTGAAGTGAGGATTCAGTGTAATGCAGAGGGCTGCAGTTTGGGCTGAATTAGTGTGACATTTGCATACAAGGACTCTGTTTTCTTCTGGGTAATAGAAAATGCAGGATTGTGCAGTGACAGGAAGGATTAAGACTCAATTATTAAAGCACTTGCCGACTTTCTACTGTTAAACTCTTACTCTTGCAGAGCTTTCAGTTCCTGTATTGATAAACAAATTGTTCTTCTATGGCAGTTTTGCCTAAGTGTGGAACTGAGGATTCAGCCCTATTTTTTAATGATGAAAGGACATCATTTAAAAAACAACATTTCTGCCACCGATAGTCAAGTCTCAAAATGCCTACCTCTGTGGCAGAATGAAGCACTGTCTAGGAAGATCATGAGTGATCTAGCCTGGCTCTGAGGTCTCAGGTATATAATTTTCAATGCAGTCACCAGTGCACTTACCAGGGTCTCAATTAGAGCATTTATATGCAAGATACAGCATTGTTCTCTGTGTTTTGCTGACCAGAAGGAAATTGTTCCCATATATTGAGGGGGACCTGTATAACAAAGCAACAGAGAAAGCGGTGTGAAACTAACCTGTTTTTACATGGCCTACTAGACACGATGAGGACAATAATGTGTTACATTTATAAACAATACAGTTTAATTTCAGAGCAATTATTGCAGCTAAATCCACATTTACGTTGTCATCCTTTTTATTTCCATTTCTCTATTGTGCTGTGAAACTGTCTATGGATATGGCTAATAACCCAACTAAATAACCCTCTCATGAATGGGTTTCATTTATTTATTTATTATTCTAGTATTACTATCAACCAGCTGCAACTTCTCTAAAACACTGTGGAAAATTTTTCCTTGATAATCTTCAATGTTTTGAAAGATAAATTCAAACAGTTGGCAAGCTCTCCCCTTCCAAAATTGAAAATAAACATGAAAACTTATATTGTTATAAGATACAAATCTCACTTGTCCATTCATGCATGTCCCTGATTAGATGACAAAGTATTTGGCTACCTTAAGAGAACTGTAGTTACTCCCACCATTTATCCACACGTCATTGAATTTCTTCACTTTGACATTCAGGATACTGGGCAGAAGACAGTGCTAATTTGCCTAGAAGTTTTTTATTCATCTTTAAATAGCCATGTAAAAGGCCAAAGTAGACATTAACCTGAAAAGCTTGAAAAACTCTGAAGTCTAAAGATATTTACAGGGCTGAAAAATCAACTCAAAATAAGATAAAGATTGAATAAAAACTTTCATAAGTTTTATGAAAGCATAAGAACTTTGTCTAATGCAATGAGCTTTAGTGTTCTTACTTAAAAAAAAAATGTAGCTTAGAGGAAATAATATGAAGATGCTTTTACAGATAGACTGATTGATGGGACTTCCAGTCTGTCTTAAAACAGGACTGTGCTTTAGTGAGTCATGGAATGGAGCATTAGTGATGTTCCTTGAGATGCATTTCATCCTTCACAGGAGTGATCACTCCTGCCTGCATCTATAGTACTTCCAAGGTGGCTATTTATGTTATTGCTACCCACTGTGACAATTAGACACAACAGCATTAAATTAGACCTTGGTCTGGTTTCCCTTGAAAGGGGCAGGAGTTTTGATACTGACTCTGTAGACAGCTCAAGCTACGTACTAAAGCCATTTTCTGAATAAGTAGTGTTGATCCTTGTCAAAAAATGTGTTTCTAGGATAATTGTCATTTATGCCTCAGTCCTAAAGTCCTTTCAAAAGTGAAATTTACATTTACTATATTAGAAAGGTGGCTATTAAGTGTCAGGGCTAGCCACACTGCTGTCTTTCTGAAGGGGGCAAAGAGGCAAAAAGCATAGGCTCTGAAACTAAAAGCTGAGTAGAAAAAGTCTGTAGTAAATATAATTGGCTCAAAACCAATTGCTTCCAAGAACAAAAGGGACAAATGAACAACTTCATTCCAATTTTGTTATTTCTCTTCTCTCTCTGGAGTGCAAACTGTAATTAGAGCACTTATACAAAATCACATTTGTCAGCCTGGCTGCTAAATTCCCTTAAAGCTTTATCCACAAAGAGTAGTCTGATGCCAGTCCTGCAACAGCCTAGGGTTCTCATTTGCACTTTCAGGGACAGACAATTACTTTCTCTCTATGAAAATATCTTATAAATATAACAATAGTGATACTAGGTAAGGTTAGTTCTACACAAAGCTGTTTCCAGACTTCCTGATCAGACAGTGAAGATCTGTCTTGGTTCCAGCAGGAGCTGTATGAAAAGCTGTTACTAGGCAGTGGAGGTATGTCCTAAAGCTGACACTGCTCCCACAAGCAGGGTCAGTGATGAAAGGAATGCTCCGCTCCATGAGCTGTGAAATACCACAGTCTGTACATGCATGCCAAGAATAACTCTCCTAATGAGGGAAATAAAAATTTCCACTCTAACACCAGAAGGGATCTTCATGGACAAGAGACCAGCCATCTCCAGTGAGGGTGAATTACAATCCCCACTGACTTCTGGTGCCATAAGGTCTGCTGGATTCCTGTCACCAAGGCGATCTCTCTTCCCCAGACCTTCTGCAAGTGCTCTGAAGGTGTTGCATCATCTCATAACTGATGAAAGGAAGATGTCATTAAGATACACCTCTTGCTTGACAGGCAGATCATGGCAGTATTAAACAGCTTCTAAGAGAGAAACTCCATGTTTCTCAATTTCTCTTGTCCCTGAAAATCAGTATTTAAGCTACCAGAACAGATACTTCTCTCCTATTAGAGATGTGTTGTGTCTCAAGGATATGATGCCATTGCTCCATGTCTCTGCATATCCACAGGCAAGCCTGGGCAGACATGCATGAGAAGCAATGCACGTCTGATAGGCATGGGAGCACTATGGATGTTTGAAAAAGGAATAGAGGTGTTATTTATTATGAATTATTGATAAATATTGATGTAGTTGTGTACCATTAGGTTATGACTGTTGAGGCTGTTAGTAACAATGATAGGAAGTTATACTCTTAAACGTGCAAAGCTTCCTCAGGAAATGTGTAAGTTCCTTGACAGATTAGTTGTCAACTGATTTTAAAATGCCATATAGGGACTGTAACTCCTGTACTAAATCTAGGTGCCTCACAGGGTTTGTATGGTGATCTCTGGTGTCTGCTCTCTGCCATCCAATCTCAGTGCTCTCTGAACACCAGAAGGAAAACATCAAAGCATGGGCAGAAGCAGCCCCATCCTAGGACCAGCCATGTCCTTCTTTTGCCTGAGTTTCCATGCGGTCCTGACAGCCTGAAGTTCACGTCAAATAGAAATGGTGCTTCTCTTTAGCCTTCATGTTGGAAAGGGTTCAAAACCTGGATGAACCCAAAGTCATGCTTCTCTCACCTGGAGGAAGAGCACTAAACTCGGGATAGAGGGCACTGTGTCATGGAGCCCCTTTTGGCCTGTGTGCCTGTGTCACTGTGCTGCTAGTAATAGAGGAATCACATTCCATGCAGTGACAGTGCACTGCATGTAGACCCTTCAAGGAGAAGTCACCAGGATGTCCTAAACACCCACTTGTGTCTCAGTACCTAGCTGGGCTCAGTGTGGACTTCCTAGTGCTTGAGTTTCTGCCTAGCTGTCCTGTCTCCAGGTGTCCCCATGGGAGATGTCCTCCATGTCCAGCTTCCTCTCCAACACCAGCACTGAAGGAATCAAGCTGCTCTCCCAGGGAACAGAGACAAATCAGTCCCTGGGACAAAGCGAGACCCAGGGTCTTGCATTTCAGCTAAGCCTCTACTGTGCAAAGGCAATGGGACTGTTCTTTAACCTGCATGTCAAATGTACGGATGTCCTTAGAGCAGGCACTGAAACTTCAGACAGACAGTATTTAACACAGTCAAATAGGAAACCTCCATGTTTCTCAACTTATTCTTGTCCCTGGAGAGCAGTAGTTAAACTACCAGGACAAATACTTTGCTTTCATTGGAGATGTATGGTGTCTCAAGGATGTGATGCCATTTCTCCCAGGAACTTTTCCCATCATTTCCTATTGCCAGCAGCCAACATGCACGCTGCTAACTGGGTTCGGTTGCACCTCATCCTTCTCACTGCTGCCTCTGGAGCCCCAGACCAGAACTAGGATGCCCAAAGCCATGTGGAATCACACTACTTACTATATGTCAGAGCTGTAAGTGGTGTAGCAACCGACAGGGCCTGGCCTAAGCCAGCTGGGTCTGGCCTGTGCAGGACATGGGAATGAATTTTTCCCATCTAATTGAGAAATAAACCCGGGCCCATGCTAAGTAAATTTTCTAAATATAGATTCAAATAAATCTCTGTAAATTGTTTGTAATTCCAGACAGAGTTTTATCATCATTTTAGCAAAAACTCTTTTGGTTGGTTGATAGAATTTTCTTGTTAAAATTCAAGCCATTCTGAAAATCTTTTCTATACAGGAAATACATTTTTCATATTTGAAGGTAACTACAATTATGTGTGCCGCAAAGAGCTTTGAAATATGGAAATGAGAGGTTTATTTAGTGTGTGGATCAAGCTTATGAACAGCTTAAGTCCTCATTCCTTCTAACATCTTAACAGCTGTGCAGTTTCTTACAAAATATGTTTTATCGTTTCAAGAAATGCTGTTAACCTCGCAGTTTTAAAACTGAATGAACAAGGCCTCTTGGACAAATTGAAAAACAAATGGTGGTACGACAAAGGAGAATGTGGCAGCGGGGGAGGTGACTCCAAGGTTAGCCTCAATGTCACCAAAAGCGGGTAAACAGTATGTGAAGTAATTGGTGCATCTGCTGGGATTTAACCTGCACTGAAATAGCTTCTCCACTATAACGGCACTGCCGGCACCTGCAGCTGAAATCTAGGTGTATGCAATTACTGTCAAAGCAAAAATATTTGCATTTGTTTAAGCATCCCAAAGGGAACTCTTAAAACATTCCCTGCAGTGAGATCTATTGCCAGTTTTCGGAAATCTGCACCTTTCGAGATCATGATGAGCCTTTTCAGAGCTTTCTCTTGTGAACAAGCAGCTTGAAATCCTCGGGAGCAAACACCAGCTCAGACTTATTTTCCACTTATATCGTTACTCCTCAAAATTATTTTCAGTGACAGTAAAGAAAAACAGTGCAAATCAGTGCGACTGCCTCCTAGCAGGAATTTAGTGCAGGGCCTACACTCACGCAAACAAAACTGGTACCAATTGTGATTTTCTCATGAGTAGCCAAAATGGGTGGGAAAATTTCAGCTGAAATATCTTTGCATGGACATTTTTATGATATCTTACCAGCAAACAGAAATGTGTAGTGGTTCCCTTGGCAGAATTCATGAGACAGAAATTTCCCAGAATTTACAGCTATCTCTGCTGTGGGATTCACAGCCTTTCACCACTTCTGAACTTTAGGTAATGACATCTTCTTATTCTTCCCTCATTTCTAAATCTTCCACATGGTCAGTGCCACTTCTTCATGGCCTCATCACAGCTTCCTTTTGGGCTGTGAAACTGGAAGATGTGGTAGCAGAGGACGATGAAGATACCGAAAACGCCCCTTCAGTGCCAGGCAGCATGTATTGATACTTATGTGCTTGTGTGTGAACAATATATAAGAGAATACTGCACAAGGTAACTGTGCAGGCATAGAGCTAGTCAGACACAGATTATTAAATTTGGCAGATTTGTCATACACAATTTATGTAGCTCCCTTTACAGTTGCCTACATATATTTTTTTCTTTCCATTTTCTCTCCTCCTTTAGACCCCTTGCTCTCTCATGCTGTGTCCTGGCCTCAGGGACCACCCCTTGGGCTGCGCTGCACTCACCCAGAACTGCTGTCCTAATCCTCTTCACTTTACCTTCGATCCTGCTGCTCTACCTATTTTTTCCCACCGCTCTGCTTGCCAGCAGTCACAGTTTCAAAAATGGTCTCTATTTTCTGTTCCAAAGTGCATAGGCATATTAGATTCTACGGCACTTATGTGCATGTGGAGCAGACACCAATGTATTTTAAGAAGGCTGACACGTGAACCATGAATCTCCCATGTTGCTACTATTATAAGCTCCACCTAACCCTGAATTTTTGCATTACTGGGAGTGGAGGAGGCATTTAATTTTTTAAAAAGTCACAGGCAAGGAGTCTTACAATTTAAATACCTCAATTTTCTTAAAAATACACTCCTCACAAACCTACTGTGGTTGAAATATGAGGTAAAAGTTAGGTAGCAAACCAAAGATTTTAACTTACTGGTGGCTTGAGTCACAAAGCAGCACAAGGGGAGCAGCAGGGCTGGACCAGAGAAAATGTCTGCAAGACTCTGGAGGGGCATGTTTGGTGTGATGGCGAGTGACAGAAGAAAGAAAAAAGAGAAAAGAAAAGAGTGCAGTTTGTGGAGAAACTAGGAGGAACTGTGAATGCAGGAGAGAGGTAGGAATGCGTTGTCAGTGAAAACAGGTGACACAGGTGGGACTTCGTGATGGTGTAGAAAATAGAGTGGGCAAGACACTGCTAGCTAAGAATGAGGAACATGATAGAGCTCAACCTGTGGTCCTAGGACAACAGACAGCCTGCCAGGAGCATTTGTCTTTTTTTCCTATGCACAGAGGAAAGAGAAGCCAGACCTGTGCGTAAGAACTGTATTTGCTGAGAGGAAGCCCAGTGATTTTGGTCTACCGTGTGCCTACAGCACCCTTGCTCAGGAGGAATGGACACATCATGGAGATGAGTACACATTACTCTTCAAATTCTGCGTTGCAGTAGCATCTGGTCTTCTAGTTTTTAAACTATGTCTACTCAGACTTGCGAAACTCTTGGTTAACCATTTATCATCTACAAAACTCATCTCCTTCTTCAGTGACGGTCTTGTAGAATCTGATCAATTAAAGTCAATAAGATCGTTTCAGTCAAGTTAATGGAGCTCTAAATATTTCTTAATACACTTTTCTGTGTGTAAATTTAGTAAGATCAAAACCTGAGCTCTGTTAGCAGCTCTGGGCCAAATTACAGGGTTTCCTATTGTAATGATGAACAATAAGAACATTCTTCTTGTACTGAAAGCAACAGAGCACCTGAGTCTTAATTGGTCAACCATGCTGTTACTTTGTGAGACTGACTTGAGTGTCTGAACCCAGAATAACCTTCTCCATTGTAATGCAGAGGATTTCAGAAATCGAGGAATTTCATGAGAGTTCAAAAGGTTTGCGTTATGCTGCAAACCAAGATTTCTCCTACTTCCACTCAGCTTTTAACAGCTCATCTGTACCCTCTCCTGTCATTGTTCCCTTTAAGTAACAGTCTTCCAAAATTCAGAACGATGTTCATAGTGTGAACCACAATTTCCAGTTTCCCTTGGAAGACTGTGTTACCAGCTGGGTAGCTGGCATTGCATTCCCCCATGGCTTAGTGACCTCAGCAAGAAGTCATATTGGAGGGGAAGGCTGAGATCCATTTGAGTGCTTCTGAAAATACTACTTCTGATCTCAGCTGCATGCCAGCATCAAATCCATTTGATCCACGGAGAGCTATTTAAACCCAGTTTCTGCCATTATATTCCATAGATTTTTATAAAGCTCTGGGTTGAACAGAGCTGTGCTAGTGAAGATTTCCTTCTGTCTCTGCTGGCAGCCTCTGGAGAATGCAGCATCCCTTATTTTTCATTCAGCAGGTGAGGCTGACCTTTCACTTAATTAATGGATCAGCCCTGAGTGGGTAATGGAAAAGTTCCTAAAGCATACTCATGATCACTTTTTTTAAATCCCTATCTCCTAAAATTGTGTACTGGTTTCAGAATCACTCAGCATTGTAATTTAAATGCTATAACTTCCCGTTCATTGTCCTGTACACAAGGAGCTCAGAACTTCATTAATGTCATTTTAAGGCACTTTGATTTTGCTGAATTTGCTGGCACCAGATTCAGCCTTGGGCTCTTAAAAGTCCTTCCAATAGTGAGTGATGGAAGTGATGGAGGACAGGATGGGAGGAACATCCAAGTTGTGAAGATGCCAAGAGGGGCAACTGAGGACGTGTTGAGAAGGTAGAAAACCACTGTCCCTGCACTCAGGTCAGGCTGTGCCACCACTGTCTTCAAGATATGGAAGAGCACGGTCTCCTCTGCTACATCACATCATAGCATTTTTGCACTGTGGCTAAATGGGACAAACTCGTCTCCATATATAAATGCTATTTGTAGTTATCTTTTTTTATATATTGTCCTTTTATGAATTTGGGCAGATGGATTCTACATAAATATATATAATAAGGGTAATTCTCAAAGGCTATACATTGGAAAAACTACACTGACTTCCATTAATTCTTCCAGTTTACTTTAGTTGAAAATTTAGCCCTGCATTCATAATTCAAAAATTACTAAACAAACAGAGAAAAAAATATGTGCTGTCATTTTCTGCTGTAATATTGAGTATAAAAGACTGAACTTGATGGGAAAGATTCAAGTAGATTGCTCTTGCTCATGTACAGTGGATCATACTGATTCTTAATTTCTGCTCCTTTTAATGTCAGTGGGACTATTCAGCAACCAGTTGTGTAAGCACTGTAGTAACACGTTGTAGTGCACAACTGGCATGATCAAAATGATGCTTATTTGGAGAGGAGGCTTTCAAAGAAGGAAAGATGTCTTAGATAGTCAACTTGCCCTGAAGGCCACAGTGATGTGGGCATTCATCTCCCATGGCAGCTGCTGAAAATCTCCTACTAAAGTGTAAAAACAGGCAAAACAGCCTAAAGTACACCAGAAATCAGCACACCGGCAATCTCTTCCTCTGATTGCAAGCAGATGTATGTGCTGGTGTTCTGAGAAGCATAAGCTAAAACTTTCATTTTCAAATCTGCAGCCACTCAGCTGGGCTTCACTTACTGGTTTGAGAGTGAACTAATCCCATCATGCCTGGCTGATTTACACTGGGATTCAGGAAGAGTTTCAGCAAGAATAGGGGAGAGGAGGAACAAGAGCCTGGCCTCTGACGCATGACTGATGCTATTTCAGGGAAGAGTAGGAATGAATTGCCTCATCTGTGCTCGCCACTGCATTCAGTTATTTATTGTTGATAGTACAGTGATTTTAAGCATGAAATTGATTGCTTTTCCCAAAGGAAAACCAGAGAGTTTCTTCACAGAGACAGTACGGAAAGGCTAGCATTAAAAGAATTGCAGTGGCAAAGAAAAAATCCCTGCCTGTATCAGGTTATATATACCTGAAGTGTTTGTGCTGGGGAAAAGAAATGGCTGGGAAACATCTGTCTTCTGACTTGTCCAAGCTTGCTGCTGGTCTTGATAGTTCATACAGAGCCCTAAATATTACACCACTTTAAAGAGTTTAGTCCGCAATAGCTTCACAAGCCTCTGATCACCTGTATGAGAATGGTACCTAGATGTCCCCAACCCTTGTCAGAGCCAGCCCTGTCACATGGCTGGGATTTGGGAGCACTGAAATGCGTCTCAGTGCCAGTGCATGGCAAGTCATAAATGTAGGCTATTCAGATAATATTATTTCATGCTTGTATTAGAAACAAACAGAAGATCGTATTGCCAGGCAACATGCCAGCATCCCAAGCTGCTGCCTACTTCTTTCCCTCTGGGACTTGCACATCCCACTTTCAGCCTGTACAACCTGATGCCAAGGAGCCTGAAGGCAAAATGTAAGAATACTGAAAAAGATTGAGAAATCCATGCCAGCAGCACTGTGTTCCATATGATCTAAGTGTGTAGGATTTGAAAAGTGGCTGAAGCATTTCCGTTATTTGAAGAGATCACTTGAGAGTTCCTGGGGATTTTCTCACCCAACTGTAGCTGTCAAAAACTGTCATTTTGCTGTGACACTGAGGCCTCCTCAATAGTAAATCTGGATGGTATGTTTCAACCTCCCTTAAAATTGGTAGCTAAACCCATCTTTTTCTTTTAACTACAGAGAAGCCTGGACAGGCCTGACTTTTTGATTGGAACGTGAAAGTGAGGTGAATCTCACATTGTATATGAATATATACAAAGAGTAACCAGAAGATATTGAAAGCCAGGATCCCTTAAGCTAGTAGCTGCAAACAAGTTTCAGGAACTCTTATTTGTAGATGAAATATATGTATGTTAATATATACACAAATATATATATATAAACTGTTGGTGCTTTCCAGTGAAACCAGTTATAGAGTGTAAGTACAAGCCCCTTTTCTCTTTCAAATACTTTCTTTAGTCAACTCAGTTTCTCCATAGCAATTAATGTTTGCACCAGGTTATCTATTTTTATTTTAAGTTTTGAATTCATGATTTGACATTTTAGCAGGATACAGATTATGGTGCATTATGAGAGATTAATGGTACCACAGGAATCTGCTGGCACACACAAGATCAGTCTCTACGTCATCCCTTATCATGAGCAGCCCATCTATCACATGCTGCTTCTGTTTATCTGCCTCTTTCTCTTATATGTATTCTATTTTCATGCACACCTGCACATAAATAGATAACTATATGCCTATCACGTTAAGAATTAAACAGTCAGTGTTTCAAAGCAAAATGTATGGAAAATAAGGCTTAATCATTTGATAGATTTTGAGAAAATAAACTGCTACAAATACGTGAAGCGGGGCATTATCATAGCAACCTGGGATTATTCACCAAGTGTAAGTAACTTCAGTATAAACTCATAGCAGTTCATGGCTTTGAGGCATAAGATTAGGTTTCATCTTAACGTTGAATTCCATTGTGTCACCCACAGCAAATGCCTCAAGAAAGAGACGACACCCTGAGCTGTAATTAATAATCAACCTGGGACCCCTCAAGGACATATTTGAATAAGTGAGATCAAAAGAAAAGCCTTGAAACTGAAAAAAATGTTGGAATAGGACACGGAAATGCAATCCTGGTAGTGGCAATCTCAGCAGAGGCACGGGGCAGTTGCGGTTGGCACCTAGAGAGAGGGCAGGTCCATGCCAAGGGCTGCGGTGGCAGGCGGCAGGAGCTGCTCCTTCTCTTGCCAGCTTCATTTTGAGGGCAGTAAATGAAATAGCTATGGCCAAGTCATATCACTAGTTTGTATGCTTGCAAACCACAAATGGATCAAAAGCAAGGAACACAATATGTTTCTTTAGTCATATATGCAATTGTATTGTATTATGTCTCTGGAGGCTATGTTGTTAATTTGTTTAAGCCAATAGTTTTGGGTTCACAGTAATTGCATACCATTTATTTACAAATCTTCCCCAGCAGTATGTGCCTGTTACCTAAAGCGATGGAGCAGGTCCCGGTCGTATGTCTGTCTCTAAACCTGGGCCAACAGTACATGACATAGCACCCACTGTGGCCTCTGCTCTGTCACTTTGCAATGCGATTCTATGTAGTTTTACTTGAATAACATAAAATAACATATATAATGTTATTTATGTTATTTTCCACGTGAAGAACTCCTGTAAACCTTGCCGTTTTGAAACTCAGTGAGGCAGGCGTCTTAGACAAGCTGAAAAACAAATGGTGGTACGATAAAGGTGAATGTGGACCCAAGGACTCTGGAAGTAAGGTCAGTCGCTGCAGTTCGGGACCTACTATCGTGTTCACAAAGCAGTAAAGGGAGTAATGAACAAAATTACTTAGAAGTAAAATAAGCAGCTGTAGACACTCACAGAGCGAATTGGCTTGGCCTCATCTTGATGGGGGTCATGGTTTAGTTTAAAGAAGCACTATTGGTTTTTGAAGTCTCCAGCAATATAAGTCACCCTAAATCACCTAATACCCTCCTACCTTTTCAGGGCAGCTGTTGAAGAGTTATAAGGCAGGGGTTTTTTTTGAGGGAGGCAGGTTGAGTTGTATTTTTCCATCCTGCCTTGGGGGATGCTCTGTCCCCCTCTGCTGCCCAGGAGCTGCAGGCCTGGCTCCATCCATGCCTTCTCCTTTCAGAGCTGGCTGGCTTCCTGTTTTCAGACAGGAGGAAGCACTAAGATTTCCTTTGTTCTCTGTGCAGAGGATGGCTGTGCCTGATTGCTATTAGGGAGGTCTCTGGTTCCTTGAGGAACCAAGGAAGTCCTAACTTGAACTTTGGAGTGAAAGTCTTCAGTAATTCACTGCCTTCTGTAGCTCCTTGAATTGACCCTAGTCTATTCCCAGAGTAATCCTTGTAGCTTTGGGGAGTGGAGCCTGACATTTCCCCTGGGGACAAGCCCAGAAGCAGGCATTTTTCTGGTACATCGCAGTCAGTACCAGCCCTATGTGCTGGAGTCAGACACGTCTTCGTGATGCCCAGACCTGGAAGGACAGCCTGAGGGCTGTGACTGCTCACTGTCCATGCCCTACACATTTTGCTATTTCTTGCAAGTGGTTTGGAGAAAAGAGTGAAAACCATTAAGAGGATGGCAGAGCACTGATAGAGCATGGCTGAGAAAGCCTCGATGCCCTGTGTCCATTAGATCAGATCCTTTCCAGCCCTGCCTGCTCCCTGTTCCCAAGCACCATGTTAGCAATTATCACCAGAGAAATTGAGTCATGTACAAGGCATTCAGAATCCTCTTATCCAGCTGAAAAGAGACAGCCAAAGCAGAACCCCAGCTGTAAGACCAGAACACCTCTTCCCATCCATGGGAATTGCTACTGTGCTGGTCTCCTGACTGCACAATTAATAGTGCCTCTTTAAATTAAACCCAAATATTGAGAATAAGTTAATTTTTCATACAAATTATAATTGGAAGTTAAGTACTCTCCTTACTTTAGGTAAAGATTATATAGTCTGCATAAGAATAAAGCTTTATAAGTATCTTAAGGCACAGAATGTAGTGTATAGGAGTCGATCCTGAGAGAGTTCCTTGAGAACCGTGCTATAAAATGCACATGGATTTCGAATCATAACATACGTGAATCATAACTAAGCAGTGAAGTATAGAGAAATGTAGAATAATTATTTACTACAGTAAGTCTAAAAAGGTGATTGTTTAACAGATGTTGTATATTTATTAATTTGCTAAAGAATGTTGTAATTGTTTTCTAAATTATAAATACTGTGTAAGGTTTAATAAATCACTTTTTATAAAATCGTATAACTGCAGAGCCTTAGTAGTCCATGGGCATGTTCCAGATCTGTATCTAGAATAAAATAGAAACAAAATACAATAAGAGGAAAGAGGCAAATATATGATGATGTGTATGGCACAGTGTGCACTTTGAAGATGCGTTTGTTTCAATAACTTAAGCCTCACTTGTTATTTTTACCTGTCATTTAAGTAGCAGAAAGTCAGGCTGGATCTTTTAAACTAACAAGTGAAAATTGTCTTTTAGAGAAGATCAAGCAGAATCTTGTTTAATGTAAATGGATTTCTGGATTCCAAAGCTTTTAAAGAGCTTTGTGTAAATGCAGTTTGATGTCAGTGTTAAAATGTCCCCTAATGAGGACTGGATGTGTCATTGTTTAATTCTCTAGCTAGCGGAAATAATCCTTGGCAAAAAGTAAACAATGGCATCCTGATATACTGGCAATAGATTTATGATATTTCTATGTTGACCAGGAAAAGTAGGTGCTTAAAATGCATTTTCTAAATCCCAATAGGTAAAGTTTTGTGAGAGGCATGTAAACAATGGTCATTTAATTTCAGCTAAACGTTGTTGTTTATTTCTATTTGCAATGCTTTAGTGTGTAGTAGTGCTGCAGGGGTCTGGATGCCAGAGTTAACTGTGTCGCTTCTGTTTCCCCAGGACAAGACGAGTGCCTTGAGTCTCAGCAACGTTGCTGGAGTCTTCTACATTCTGGTTGGAGGCTTGGGCTTGGCAATGCTGGTGGCTTTGATAGAGTTCTGTTACAAGTCCAGGGCAGAGGCGAAGCGAATGAAGGTGGCAAAGAGTGCACAGACTTTTAACCCAACTTCCTCGCAGAATACCCAGAATTTAGCAACTTATAGAGAAGGTTACAACGTATATGGAACCGAAAGTATTAAAATTTAGGGGTAGGACTTAGGGCCTACTACAGTGAGTGGGTGATGCATCTTGTACTGCAGTGTTGTGACATGTCTGTCTAGTGGTGCTTGCTTCTAAACAGAGCTTTATATTTTGGAAAACTTCAGTGCAAAGTGGTTCAGTTTTTTTGGCTGCAGATGTACAGTATACTATTCTATGTTGCTAATAGACATCTGCATTGCAAGAAATTTTTAACACAAAAATTACCTTTATAACAACCCAATGTTATTCAATCTCTTGGGAGATGACAGATATATGAAATTGTAGGTCCTAAAATACATATCCAGAGGGCCAGTGTTTAATTACTTGATTGGCCAGTCTGTCCTCCTAAAGGTTGGCACCCTACTGGTGACAAATTGATGTAAGCTTTTATTATTCTCTGTTGGCCTTAACTGGATCTTCCTTACAATGAGGATTTAGGATAGGCAATGTCACTGAACCATAGTTAACCTAATGGAAGACAAGGCACTGTTACAAGAAGTCTAAATGTTGTTCTACCTTCTCCTCCTCCTCACCACCCTTCCCATTCACCCTCCCTTCAGTACATGTTTTATGCTAATTGTGTGGCTTTTTTTTTTTTTCACAATATCCTGCTTCAGGTCAAGCTTTGCCCACCATAAAAACCACCAAAATTCACTAACCAGTGAACAGACTGTCAATACTGTCCTCAGCTTTCAGCAACATGTGCCCTTTTCCTTGCTCAGGACTCACAGTTTTCAAATGTTCATGCAGTGATTTCAGACTGAAACACTGATAATTGCTGAGCTGCATCCTTCGTAGTTCCCCTTAGTAAGCATGCAGGAATGGTTTACCAATGCATTTGATCTCATCCATGCAGTGATTATCTTGCCAACTAATCATTACTCAAATAGTCAAATCAGCTCCCTGACCTTTAAAAATGGCACACAGCTTCTAAACATAACTCTTCCATAGCTTCCAAGCTATTCTGGCTGCTTTGTAACAGAGATGCTGCCAGGACGCTGCCATCTCATTACTACCTTGAGCCCCCTTCCCTTGCAATCTCTGTCTCTTCTAACAAACAGCTACATTCTCCTGAAATCACTGAGCTGTCCCTATGGAGGAAGTTACAAACAAAAATTAAGCGAAGTGAGATGAATAGAAATGTTATGTTGCCACCTAGAAAAAAACTCAGAGGAAACAACTGGAGATGCGATTATTATTTTTTATTTATTATTCATGTAGCGCTGGAGTACACGGCGCTGTACTATAGGTGAAGTGTGCCAAGCACATAACAGGTCCCTGTCCCGAGGAGCATACAGGCTAAAGGCACAGCCGGTACAGTACCGAACCATACAGTACAGAGCAGACACAGAGTGAGCAGAGCATGGTGCTAGAGCATGGTAGCTGGAGCGCTGCAAGGAATAGGTGGGTTCTCGCGGTAAGGGGGGGCTTGGCATGCGCTGGCTGGGGAGTTTCCCAAACATGCTGTTGTGGTGCAGTTTTCTTTGCTTCCCTGTTGTATACAATTCATGGCCCTGGGTACATCTTTATTGCCATAGAACCTGATTTCCTACTGTGCCTGATTCAAGCACAGCAAAACATCAGTTTGCTGGTGGACCACCCAGCTAAGCAGGTGTCATGGTGGCTCCAGGGGTACAGGCCAGTGGTCACTACTGGGACAGTCTCCCAAGCTCGCTGCCTGCCCTCAGTAACAAAGGTCTTAAAAAGAAGTGAGGCCCTGGCACAGGCTGCCCAGAGAAGCTGTGGACAACCCATCCCTGGAGGCATTCAAGGCCAGGTTGGATGAGGCCCTCGGCAGCCTGATCTAGTGCTTGATCTAGCAATTGGCAACCCTGCCCGTGGCAACTGGTTGAAAGTGGATAGGCTTTAAGGCCCCTTCCAACCTAAGTCATTCTGTGATTCTCTGATTCCATGAAGTGATCCCATGAAAGTAATTGTGAAAAAAAAAGAGATTCTTTCCCTAAAATTCTTTAGTGCCCACCACTGAGAGCATCCCCAGCCCAGAACAAGGAATAATACATGCCTTAATAATATGTCAAGAAGTTCCAATGACAAGTCCCTTTTTATAAGCAAACCTAGCCCATATTGACAACTAAGTTTAGTAAATTGCAGTTTGTTACTGTTCTTTCTTGTTGTGAACAATGCAGGTTGGCAGTAAAAGTCCCAGAAAGCATATTCCTTGTTGAGATTGCAAAGCAGAATTAATGCATCCAAAACAGAGTCCTAAAGAAAACAAGGAAGAAGCTGAAGCTTTCACTTAAATACTGAGCTGGGCCTAACTAGCTTTCCAAGCTAAGCCTGACATAGCTTGGCTATCCCTGAGTTCCTGCCCGGCTCTATGATTCCAATACAACAAATGCTGTCCTTACACTTGCAGAATTTATATTACCCATACTATCTAGTGTAAACAAAAATTAGGGCAGATTAATTTTGCCTTCTAGGAAAAGATCCTAAGTACATTTCTCTAAAGTTTGATCTTTTCCTGGAACTTGTTTAAAACAAAAAGATTAATTCTTACAGGAGAAAAAATACATATTTTTTAAAGCCAACATTTTATTTTATTGAAAATTAATCTCTGGGCCAGTAGTAACTTCTGATAAGATTTTAAAAAATATTTCAGGGTACAGACATTTAAAAATTTTCAAAGAAATATAAATTGCTTTGGATTTTTAAGCAGATATTTGTTGACTCCAGAAATTCTTCACTCTACTTATCTTGTTTGTTGTAATAGTTACTGGAGAAATGTTAGCACATTAACCTGACATAGACAGAGACGAGGCAGCTGTCGGGGCGAGGTCACACTCGCCAGCAGTGCAGTGCCACCCATGTGCCCGCTCCTGCCCACGCTGCTCATAGACTTCTGCAAGCCCACAGCAGCACAGAGCCACAGCGCTGCTCACACCTATTTCTGCAGATATATGTCTGCATTTAGCACCTCAAAACCTCAGATGTGCTTGCTTATCCGAGGGGTAAAGGGATCGTATTAGAACTAAAACTTGCTAATATGGAAAGATGCTTGGCAGTTCTAACCTGCATGAGTAACCAACGTGTTTATTTTTAAGCTGACATCAAGTATGTTTATTTATGTTTAAACTGATAGAAAACAGCTTAAATAACTCACCTGAAAATTAACATTTATTACTATTTTTTTCTTCTAATTGAAACCAGTAAAAAACGAGTAGCCACAGGGAAATTTACCAGTCTGCAAGGCTGCAGAAAATGGAAATGTAAGACTAGTGCACATACGGGTGGTAAAGATGTTCAGAAGGGATGACAGGCTATTGCATCTGCCCTTGGCAGGGAAGGAAACGTGCTCTGAAGTGGGAGCAATCCCTTCCCTTTCCCCGAGCAGCACTTTTCCATTTTCATTTATTAGTATGGCAGTCAATCTGATAGCCTGGAAGCAATGCGGAGCAAACACCCTTCTTTTCAGCTGCTCTAGAGAAAACCACTACTGGGTTCCTCCCATCACACCCATGAGTGATGAAGGGGTTGTCCCAGGGGCACCTTCCCAGCTACCACCATGGCCATGGTCCTCAGTGGGCCATGAGACTCACCAGCCAGCTCCCAGCTCCACTGCCTTCACTTGCTCTCCCACCTTGTGCTGGTTATAACTGACAAAATTAACAACAAAATTTACAAATATACATACATATATATAATTATATGAAATTACAAAATGAGTGGCTAACAAGGCCAAATTCTAAAGGATGGCTCAGCAAATCTTTAATATACTTATCTTGACTCATATACTTCCAATTTCATATTCCATATAGAAAAAGTATTTGAAAGTTCATCTTCAGTATCTGTGCCAAAGACATTCCCAGGTGACCCAGGCACTAGAGATGTCTAAACAACAAAGGAACCCAGCAACTGGGTACTTGCATTACATAGACTGAGGAGATCAGCTTCCTGAATTCCCATTTCCCACTAGGAGCAGGACAGTCAATATTCACATGATTAACAACCAGTTTAATCAAAACTAATGACGTTAATATGAAAACTAACTACTGCTGAGTGTGAAAACTAACACTACTAACTGCGTACACTTACTGCACAGACTTCCATAACTTGGGTAACATTCACAGCAAATACCAAGAGTTTTCCTTCTTATCCCAGTCTCTCCTGAAACCGTTTTTAAAGCCAGGCCATAAATCTGAAATTGTAACGGCACAATCAAGCACAGTATTAGCCTGGCTCATTATCCACAGCTTAGTTTGAAATTAAACACAGATCCATATCTGGTTAGTTTGCTTTATGGCACCTTACTGAGTACAAGTTTGACCTGCTCCTGCTGGCTTTGTCGACTGTCTCAGTTGTTTCTTGCAGTGTGCTGCTGAATTGTTGTTACTTTGTGCCATGAGAAGAGAGGAGTTGCCTTACTGCAGCTTTTTCTGTTGTTCCATGGAAGGCTGCTGAGAAATTGTTTTTCTCATTTGCCTTTTTTTTTTTTTTGGTAGATCCGTTTTTACTGTTCTTCTGTCTTGAGCATGTTGTCAATGGCCAGAAAGTCGCAGAGCTAGAAAAACATAAACTTTTGCATAGCTCACATATCCCCTGTAAACGTGAGCTCTCTGATTTCCCAGAGGCAGAGGGATGGAGAGATGCTGTACTGCTGGGAAACTTACCAAATCTGGAGTAAGCTGTCCTGTTTCCAACCCAGTCTGCATTCTGATCTGATCTGGTCTCCCATCCCTCCCCAAAACTCAGCTAAAGACCTTTTCTTGCCATTGACCAAAACACGTTCTGTGCATTTCTGCAGACAGACAATCCTTGATGCACATTTGCAACAGGACATGCACCATGTGGAGTTACACCACATTGCATTGTATCTGTGCTTTGCAAATGTCGTTTTTTATTTGCTGCTGGGTGTAGCTGAAGTTTTTTGTATTCAGTAGAACTCTGTGTGGGCCCGGGTCCTCACTCACTCATTATCTATTTCTCAATTTTTATATCTAGCTGTTGAATTAGAACAAGATCTGCTGGGTAACAGTCCCTGCCACAGAGTACTGTAGCAGCAGGGAGACTTTTCAAAGGATTACTTTGGACGTTACAATGGATGGTTAACAAAGCCAAAGTTTTCAGCTTGAGGAGAATGCCATAACACCCTTTGTAAGCTGGGCCTTACCCTGAGAATTTTACAGGGATTGATTTGGGAAGTTTCTCTTATATATATCCTACTATGCCATAAAGGCAGCTATACTTGGAAGAATTCTTCTTTGAAGGAGCTAGTAACAGCAATGCAGTATGAGGAAGGTGCATTTCTCAGAGGTGCACCCAGAAAGTGTGGAAGCATTTGGGAGTTTTAAGGAATCTCCCTTATCTCAGCTTAGGATTTCATTGCTACCTTGGATGGAGAAACCGGGCTCAGAGGGACAAAGCTCTAAATGCAGAGATCAGTAACAAGGCAAATAAAATGATTTTATGTTTGTCATCCCTTTGCTCCTATGTGAATGCACTCTCCTGCCCCCCACTTTTTCCAATCAGTATTCCAGATTGCATCCCTGCACATCAGTTACAAGAGTTAGTTGCATAGAGTATGGCTTCTGTTGGCTAGAAATGAGAATTACCCACTAATTATTATCTTAACACAGTGTCTTTGAAATCTGTTTCAATACAGTGTAGTTCAGGTGCCTGCTGTGCCAGGTGCACCTTCACTTTTTCTATCATTACAAGAAAGCCCTCTTAGATTAGATTCCTGATTTTTGGATGGCTGAAGTTAGATGGAATAACTATAAATGTTTTTTCTTCTGTTTGACGCAATCTCTAAACAAGATATTTTGTTTTGACTTATCTGAAAGTAATGATTTTGAGGTAGCAAAACTTTAAATCCTCTTGTGGAAAATTTAGTCCTAATCTAGAAAACTGTAGAAAATGTGTTTTCTCTCAGTGAATTGTATTTCCTTTGAAAGTTTTTACCTTCCCTAATTACAGGCAAATGAAAATACAAAAAGAGATTTGTGAATGGATGCATTATGAGTAGAAGCAATGATTTCTTTAGATTTGATCCATGGAATTATCACAAAGATAACTGAAAGAGCTATACCAATTTATAAGCAATTTTCAGTAGGTTTTTTTTTTGTTTTTTTTTTTACCTTGAAATACCTTGCTGAAGGTCTCAGTCTACAAATACTCATGCATGACTTTATTCAAAGGTACTAATACTTTCAGGTTCATAAAAGGTCTTGACTCATTTCACTATATATGAATGTAGTTTGAAGTACTTTACATGAAAGTATTCCCTCTTCTGTTAATTTCCTGTTCAAATTCAGAATTTATATTTAAATGGATAATGATTTATTGTAATAAAATTTACCTTCAGAACTTTGATCCTTTTTCCCCTAATATGCTATGTATTTTATATATATGATTATTATTAACTTTAATGTTAAAATGAAAAAAATGCAGATGTCTAAAATTTAATATTTTGGTGTTTGCTGTGCTCTGGTTTCTTGAAGGGTAGAACCTTTCTAACACTTTTTTTCTCTTCTCGCTTATTTTTGATCATAGCTTACCTTTTCTGAAGCCATAAGAAACAAAGCCAGATTATCCATCACGGGGAGTGTGGGTGAAAATGGCCGCGTATTGACTCCCGACTGCCCGAAGGCCGTGCATTCTGGAACTGCAATTAGACAAAGTTCAGGATTGGCTGTAATTGCATCGGACCTACCATAAAAACCAAAAAAATAATCGAGTGCCTTAATCAAACTGTGTTGGTGACTGATGGGAACACAGCACAGACTGTAACGACATGGGAGTGTCATTGATGAACTAATAATTTGGCTGAGAAAGGGAAGTACGTCCAAATGCGCCAGTCATCATCAGCAACAATGTGTGCATGAGCTCAGCTCGGAAACCCAAACTCAGATTTTATATCAGGAAAATTCATAATTTAGTTTTGTTGGGGGGAGGGGGCTGGGAAGGGTGTATTAACAGCAACAAATTTCACTTGAGTGGACTAAAACTAATAAGACTTGCCAATTTAGCGCATTAAACTGTGAAGAACATGCTCAGAAAAGACAACATTTTGGTCTTTGTCTTGACAAAGAGAGAAAAATAGCTATAGAAGTCAATGAACATGCTAACCTGTGTCTCCAGAACATCAATATATACAATGGAAGAATATTCAGCTGTTCAGCTGTAGAAATGAGTCACTAAACTGTGATAAGAAAATAATAAATATGTAAATCCTGTGAAAAAAAATAAAGAAATTATTTACATTTTCTTTGAAAAAAGAGGAATATTGAAACATGCTTGCTTTTTAACTGATGTAAATTCGGTAGAGGACAACACAATTCTTTTTTCTAACCATCTTAGGGAACAATTCATTGCAATAATTGATATAAAATGCCATCACTGTAATAAAATTCAGAGACTTTTTTTTTATAAAAGTTGTTGGTCATCCTCTTGTTTGCTGTTACCTTCATTCTGTTCCATCATTCCGTGTTCCACAGATTTGCATCTGTCTAATACAAGAAAGAAAATGAAAAAATGTTTAGAGTACATCATCAGTCTGCAGTGTAGAATCAGAAGAGACTACGGGTCACTCATGTTACAGATATTATTTATAATCTTGTTCTGTGTAAGAAACTGTGGTTTTTGTACCCACCAAAAAGAATAAAACAACAAACGTTCTTATAATATTGCCAGAGCTTGAGTTGTTTTCTGATTGTTAGGGACAATTAGGGGTGTCACCTGGGAACTTGAACAGGGTGGTTCTTAAGTTACTCCAGTATGCAGGACCTTATCTAATACAGTCTGAGTACACATCTGTGAAGTGCTCTGAAGCCCTTAGAGAGACAGGATTCTAAAATGTAAAAGTATTGCAATGTTTATTCACTAGGTATTTTATTAGTAGTCACTGAAACTGATAGGCTACAGAAGCATTTAGTGAGGGTGTTTGTTCTCTGGGGAGTTCAAAGGATGCCGTGCTAGGGAGCAGGGAAGTAATCTATCAAACTGACTTAGTATGTAGATTTTTCTCAGTGCCCAGCAACCTCAACATTCATCATCCATCTTTCCAGTGACATTAGGGAAAGGCTACTTGGCACCTTTTGAATCAAATTCAATGTCTATGGGAGCAGGCACATCCATCACTCTTCTCATGTGATGGCCAGTCCCCTTGGCCATGCTAGACTCTGTGGTGGTCTACAAATCCAAGCTATTAGCACCAGTGCAACAGCTCCATGTCAGAGTCCAGACTGCAGATCAGATCCAATTTGGATTAATCACAGCTTCTAATGACCACAAGTGATCATGTTTGGATAGCTTAAATTTTCTCAGCCTCTGTTGCTGGTGCTTTTCTTGGGCCCCAGGCCTTCAGGCCCTCACAAAAAAGGAGGGCAGGCTGAGAGCAGAGCCTAACGGCACCAAATGATGAGCAACGCTCAGCAACTGCAGCAAAGGACAAATTTAAAAAAAGCACTATGGAGATGAGATTCATCCTATCTAATACAGACAGGCATAAAGCAGCAAAGCATTACCCTCAGTTGAAGTATCAATAATACAGATACGAATTTCTCTACCTCAAATACTCCAGACGCCCTTTATAGTTACTAGAGAGAAATAATAAATGAAATTGGATGACCTCATCTTCAAGCAGACATTAAAACACCAAACTGCTGAATCATAGCACAAAAAGCCTGTATCCTTCCACTAACTGTAATCTAGGCTGAGGGTAAGCAGTTCTTGCACAAATACTGTCAGGTAAAGGTGAAAATAAGATGATGCCTACCCCTAAGGCATAATGACTATAGAGCGTGCAAGTGTTTCAAAGGGAAAGGGCATGTAACTGTACAATGAATGGCTGTGATTCAACCTGCTGTATATCCTTGTTTTATTGGCATGTTTATTTCATTCATGAGTTACTATGAACTGTTTTTGTCTGTGGCCAGAATGGTGACTTGTCTGACTTTTCTGTTTGAGTAAAGCTGTGAGCTCTCCCTCATACTTCTTTTTACAGCTGAATTAAAAAAAAAATCTTCTTTTTGTTAAAAGTTTAATAGGTTTCTCTTGATTTTTTGTAATGTTGTAACTGATTTGAGGCTGAACAGACTGGGAGACTGAATATGAGGAATACTGTTTATTTTGTTCTACTGAGCCTATCTATTTTTCCAGGAGTTTGTCTGCAGCCTTTCTTCATTCAGGACTGTGAGCACTGCCTTTGCTGTCCTGGGATATTTTATTGTCTTCCTGTTTTACTCCTCTTACCTCCTGCTCTGTCTCTTCAATGTATTGCATTTATTTTGCACTTTCAGCAGAAGGCACATCACCGCAGTTTTGAATGTCACCCCATGGAGTCCGTTCTTAGGTACCGAAATGGGATTCCACTTGAAAACCAAACCCTGCAGTCCTTTGAGATGTCAGTAACTACCAAGGACTCCCACGGAGAGGATTTGCAATGGAGCAGCAAGACCATTGTTGCCACACAGCATCATAGCCATAGGGCGGAGTGATCCACCCAGGGGCACATGGCCAACAGCCACAGGGGGAAGAGTTCCATCTCCTCACCACTTCCATGCCTTGTCCTTGGCCAGGGAATGCTTTGCTCAAAGAAAGCTTGGTTAGATGCAGTGAAGAGAAGACTGTGATATGTGTAATAAAATGCCAAGATTATGAATTAAAAACAAAATAATGAAGTAAAAAAGAAGAGAACTAGATGGGAACTTGGTACAGCAGAGAACAGACAATAATTTGGGGAGTATCATTCTGCCCTCTCCATAGCAGTTTAGTCTGTTATCTTATTCAAAGGGGTAACGTTTACATGATGCCTATGACCATATTCACATATCTATCTCAGCTGTCCCTCAGACTTTTTTGCTTTTCACCCTTCTCCTGAGATAGACATTTCTCACTCCTCTATGTTTCACCCTGCTAATATATTTGAGAATCCATGCCAGAAGATAACCTCCTCCGTTCCGCAGGCAGGAAATGTGACCTTTGGGAGGACTCACCCTGCGGTCAGGTTCAGGAATGTTAGGTTTCCAGTCCAATGGATATGAGGGTCTAAGGTTCTGTCATTAGATCAGGGCTGCTACAAGGTGCCGAGAAGCAGTGATGCAGCTCCTGCTGGCAGCTGGACTGCATCCTGTCCTCCTGGCACAATAGCCTCAGTTCTTTTCCATGCTTCTGCTTTGTTTTTTCTTCAGCCAGTAATTCTTTCCTGGCAATCACTGGCTCAGAGTGAGAAAAAATGAATAAAGGAGGCTACTGAATAAATGAGACTATTCATTTTGAGGCATTTACTCAGATATCATCTACATCTTTTCCAAGATTTGTCCTCAGAAAGAATACAGACAGCAGAACTTGACTGAGTCTCCTTCACATAGGCATCTGGTGCCAGTGAGGTGCCCCATGCCATTCCGCCTGGCCTCCAGCTACAGGTCCAATACGTGTCCCATCAGCTCTGAGTCATATCAGTCAGTCCCAAAGGTGACTCAATCATTGAAGAGAATCAGAAAAAAAGCACAGGATAGCCACATGTGGCCAAATGAATTTTCTTATCAAAAGAGTGATTCTGATCAATTGAAGTCTTAGTTTTACTGCATAAACCTAGGCATTTAGGGTCACCTGAGATGCCTTTGATTATCCTATGTGGCGTCCTACTGGGAGTCCAATAAAGTATGAGTTTGCTGTAGATCCTGGATCAGATTTAAGGGCCCTATGAAGATGTCTCAAATAGCTTAAGGCATCTCAAATTATAACAGGCACAGTAAGTGAACTGTGATCTTTAGTCTGTTTAGGTAATTTATTTTCACTTCTCCATTGACTAGATCTCCACAGAGTACAAAAAGACCTCAGACACATAATTCTCCTATAAACATCTACATTTAGCTATCTTAATCATGAGCTGAATATTATATGCATTTATCTTTTTCTAAAATAATTTCAGCTCTAATACAACCAAGTGCAGTTGTTAACATTAGTACTTACACTTATCTACGGATTAATTATTACCTGTCTGCAAATTAAGCGAACTCTGAGGTAGTGTCACACTAAGCCAAGACTACTTTGACATTTGTTATTATATTTGTTGCTTTTCATTCTGCACCTCCATCCCTTCCATGCTTGTGGTGTATCATATTAAACATCTGCTAAATTCAATATCAGTACACATTTGCTGGATTGTCTAAGGACCTCACATGCAAAATTAGTCTTAATCAATTGTTATTGCTGAATTTCACATGGGGACTATCCTGGGAATTGAATGTACGAGTCCAAAGTTGAATTTGCCTTAGTTCACTTAAGAACAGAGCCTGAGGAGTACAATTTTACACAAGTGGTCGTAAGCATTGGGTGAGGTGAAGAAAGAGCAGTACCTGTCTTTTGCTGGCCTTTAGTAATTCTGTATTGTTTTTTGTCCTGGTAGGATGTCAGGATGAAGAGCAAATATTCCTTAAGTTGATGTAGAAGCTCCAGTGTTCTTCTGCCATCTCAATGTGCAAGCATATCTTCATCCACATTTGGATGATTACATCGGAATGGAGCTCCTACGGCTCTCAGCAGAGCGCACCCAGTACACTAATTCTAAAAGCAGGAAAAGAATGGCAGTCCAAAAGGAACTGCAGACATTTGTTGTAAATGAGGATTAATGACAACTGTTATAATAAATGTGTAATTGGTATGCAACAGGCAGGTAAACTTCAGCTAGAATAGATAAGAAGTGACCACTGAAATTATAAATAGAAGTTTGGAATCATTTCCTTTTCTAAATGAGATGAATGTCACAGATCGCACATAACTTATTGATTTCATAACAATTGTGTTGAATGTAAGGTCAGACAAACTGAAACTAGTAAATAAGAATCATAGAATAATTTAGGTTGGAAGGAACATTTGAAGGTCACCTTCTTCAAACCTCCATTTAAAGCAGGTCCAGCATTGGAGGGAGATCCAACTTGGAAGTTATAGAGATTGCTCAGGTCAGTTCTGCTAAACTTTGAAAATCCACAGTGTTGAGGCAGCGTAACATCTATGGGCAACTTTCTCCAAGGTTTGACCCTCAATAGGAAAATATTTTCATAAGTTCAAAATCTTCCTAATAATTTTGTGTAGCTCTGCACTGACAGTGGTTTCAAAATTGTAGCAATGCATACTCCGACTATCATTCCCTGAGGCAATTCCCTGCTGTATTATTATTTGTGCAGCTGAGCTCAGAACCTGGACCAATCTGTTAGGTTAGAGCAAAGGCAAACTGGCATCATCCTTCAGAGGAGCATGTGCTGCTGTCAGCATTTTCTTTGGGCTAAAAGGAGGATTCACTCTCTTAGCTCACCAGTCCATCACCTTCCATTAGCACCAAACATTAAATAGTTATAAAGGCGTTGCCTAAATTTCTTCTTAAAAAGTGACATATCTCTAATAACTTTAAAGAACTTTGATAAGGCTAAACTACTGAAGTGGACTTTAAAGCACTTTAAGCGGAATAATATATTTTTCTAAGATTGTAGAAGGAAAGCATAATACTTTTTCAGTTACTATATTTTATCTATTCCAGTGAGAATTCTGGTACTAAGGCACAGATTCCACTGAGCCTCACATGAAATGCAACCAGTGGTGTAGATGGAAAGTTCTGATCTGGTGAAACTTCTACACCTACTTTGGTCTTCTTGTGTAGGAGTTTCAGGGAGTATGGAAGATATAAGACTGTAAAAGTTTAAATCCAGTAATTCTGTTGAAGCATCTTGATACGTATTACAGTAGTCATCAAGTCCACAGCAATGTGAAAGAGGTGATGCTTTCCCTTCTTCCACCATGCCAGGGTATGTGAGAGAATTTCCAGACTTTGTTGGGCAGATCAGGCCACAGGACTGCAAAAAAAAAAAAGAACATCTGACAACACTGTTGATATTTGGGATGGCAGTAACTTTTAATATCTCCAGTGTAACTACCTAGAAACTTGTATGATGTAGCATATCCAATTGATTTTAGATGACTGTTCATGGGGGATATCACCATGCCTTACTGTCATGGTTTTATGATTTTTGGTTATTGGTATTCCATATCATAACATCTGGAGCACTGGGAGTTAAAGAGTTAATGCTCCAGTTCCATGGACTGCTGATTTTCTGTGTACCTGGTTCTCAAAAGAGAAGAACTATATACCTCAGAGGACTTTGCATTCAGACGGAAAGATAAAACTCCTCGCAAGCCGCAGGACGCTCTTTTTTGCTGCCTGGGAGCGCGTGTTTGCCCGCCATCCTGCCTTAAATTCTTAGAGTAAGGCCATCAGTTCCAGACACTCTCTCTTTCTCATGTTATTTGATTTATTAGCCTCAATTCCAATTATATTGTATTATATTGTGTTATCTTGCATTCCGATATCATATTTAGTAGATTAACTTTCCTCCTCAGATCATTGCCACTGTTCTGTTTTTAGGCCCATCTCCCATCTTCCTACCCTTTCCCCTTTTTCCCTATCCTCTTTCCCCTTTCTGAAGGCAGGGGCCCATGGGTCCCCTGCCCCACTGGTCACAGAAACACGCCAAACTGGCCTGTAAACCATCAACAACCTCCCCCCCAACTCCTTTTTTTTGGGGCTGGTGGGCCTGTGGGCCTGCTGTTCCCCTGTCATGGACACAGACAGAGCTAGAGATAACTCTGTGACAGTTACCAATCTCCTCTGCTTTCTGTTGATGAAGGAAACCAAGGATGACTAATTCATATGTCAACATTTACACTGCAGATGTCTACACTTGATGAGGAGACTCCTACTTGTGGAGACCTAAGTCTAACAAGCAAATTGTGAAAAGGAGTGAGACTAGCTCTGCAACATCAATCATACAAGGACAGAGTGACTGGCATCACCTCCAAAGTGCATGTTTATGACATTCGGTTTCACAACATCTGAAGCCTGGAGGTAGCTTGTTTCCCACCTATGTGTAAACAAGCTATTTAGGACTCCCTCCTGTTCTCACTTCTGCTGTTTACAGGGCGCCACCACCTAGAGATAACTGATCGCCCTCAGCTCCAAAAGATTATGTTGGTTCGCACACATTTAATTAAAATTGCTGATGCCACTAGTGAGCTGGTGCGAGCCTTCATTATGGCAACAGCCAGATGGCCTGAAATTGAAATTCTCTAAGTAGAGGTGAGGGAATGTGAGAATGCATCTCCCTTCTGGGGCCTGATACTAGATGTATCTGCAGCACACCTCAGGCACTGCTCTCCAGATGGAGAGGGCAGAAGGCAGGTCAGCACAGCTGTCCTGAGGACCTCTGGAGGTACAAGGCAGCTCTCTCTGTGCATTTCACCAGGTTCACAGAAAGCACATGAACCTGTATCTCCTATGATTGAAGTGAGATAACTGTTATCAGTACAGACATTTCTGCATTCATGATTCTATGATTCTATGTTACTCTGTTAATGCTTAACTCTTCACCTCAAGCGGCACAGAAGAACTCCAGCCAGAACAGCCAATCTCCCATTATTTTAATGGGATTTGGGCTGTGGGCTCACAGCCCTGCTCCAGGTAAGACATCTGAACAGGTTTCCACCTCTTTCATAGAGGCCTAGCACATTGCCTGTTCTGCAGTTTCTCTTTCACCACAGCCTTTAAACCTTGGTTTACTACTTAGCGATTGAAGAAAGCAAGATCTATTTTCCACTGTTTTTCTCCATACTTCTCTTCAGACTTATTGGCAATTTCTCTTTCCAAGAGACTTTTCAAGGTGTCTGAACGTCCCTTTGCATCCCATGGAACACTGCCACCTTTTTCAGGACTGGAGATCACGCAAAAGCAAAAGGTATAACTGAAAATTGAATCATTTATATAAAGGCTAGGTATAATAGTTCAGTTCATCTTTTAAATATATAGGGAATATTTAGTGCTAACTCTAACACAAAGCAATGAAAAGAAATCACTTTTTGAAACACTGAATTGTATCATTCCCACCCAAAAAACATAGCAAAAGAAAATATCTTCATTTTAAAATAAGTAATTATCACTGTGATTAATGTTGAGAAAGTATGCTTGCTCATTCTCTAGAGACATTTCTGAGTTCAAGGGAGATGCCATGGAGCTGCAGCAGCCCTCAGAAAAGAGGCTGTTAGACAAGCTGAATTGCACTGATAACCATGTCAGACTCAGGTTTGATATTTTCCAAGTATGAGATCAGTCACTGAAGGCTTTGAAATGGCAAGCATGATGCAGTTGAATCTGAAACTGTTCCCAAGTTTCAGAACTGAAGGGGAGTTGTCTTTCCTAAGCATGTAGGCACAGCTTCTAGCCTGTCTCCTCTTACCCTGCATCAAATAAGATCAGGCTCAGGAGTGAGGGTGTATGTAGGGCCACTGCTTTCAAACAGGCTGCTTAATAGAAGATGAAAGCTGATGTTCCAATGCTGCTGCTCCCTTCTTCCCCCATTATATTTGTCACAGGGGACATGCAAAGCCTGAAAGAAGACTGCAAGACATCTGAGCCAGCAGCATATAGAGCTGATAGGATTGCAATCATGCTCACCTCCCCTCCATTCAGACCTGGCCACCTGATTTTCACAATCCCTATTAAGACTGAAAGCCAGGAGTTACTGTGACATTAAATTAACCTGGGAAAAATAATCCATTAGCATCAACATTTTGCTTCTACTTTTGGCAAATTCTGTGCTGTGTTTCCATAAATAAGCCATGGCAATCCTGTACCAAAGAGGAAACGGGCTGACATTTCCACCCAGCATTGTTTGTGAAGACCCCTCTTTCTGAAGACCACTGGAACCTGTAGGGACTGTGCGTGGTAGAACAGCACTAGCAGTTTGTGGTCCACAGGGAAAAAAATCTCTGGAGATTTATCAGTCACACCACAGGCAGCAGAGGCTTTTGTTTTCCAGTCGATGTAGGGAAAGTGAAGCCCACCCCACCAGAGTCATACCACGTCATCTTACCAGTCTCAGTAGTGGTCACACAGTATGCACACAAGTCACTCTGTGCGGTATCCATCTGGCCACCTGTAGATCAGATGAGGTCCCCACTGGCTGCTTTCCTGTTCACAGTGCTCCTGTTGTTCCCCCACCCTTCCAGCTGTCTTTCCTTAATTTAAGGCCCACAGCATCTCATATGTGTGGCATATTCCTGTCACACCTCCCTCTGTGTAAGCCTTGCTCATCCCTGTTTTGAATTTCCTTCCCAGCTCTGGGTTCTCAAAAAACTCATTGTCCCTTCCAAGTTCTGCTCACTTACACTATACTCCAAATCTTTCTCAAATCCAGTGGGGTTTCTTCCACTACTGCTGTAGCTTGACTGGCTTCTCTGTGCCAAGAAGTCTTCATTTATCCCCACTAAATGCCGTGATTTTGTCACCACCCAGTCTACTCCTGTGAAGCAATACAGTACAGTACTTCCAGTCCTCCATCAGTCCTCACCTCAGATGAACTTCTACACATCAGACTGCTGACACTGTTGTTGCCAGACTCTTCCCAGCTGAACCACGTCCATCCCATTCCAAAAGCAGTTCAAGCTCAGACCTAAAGAGAGGGCACAATTAAAGCTCACTGACTCTTTCATGTATATTGCAGACAATATTCTTAAATTTAGTATTTTTTTAATATTTATAATTTATTTTTTCTGCAGAAGCACAAGGGTACTAGTTCATTTTGTCTTTGTTATAGCGAACCTTTTCTTGCAGTAAATCTACAGTCACTCATCTTTCATTCTGCATTTCTGTAGTAGGTTGTTCTTACTTAAGCATGTATTTTTGCATTTGTCCATCTTAAATTGCATTCAGGTCTTTTTTATACAATCTACATAATGTGTTATCTTTGTAGAAAACTTCAATAATTCATATTGTATGGAAGAGAATAAAGGGAAGAGGAAGGAGACAACGTACTTTAATTGTGAGAAATATTGATTCCTTGTCACTAATTGACAGCTGCAGTGCAATTAATATTTAGTACTATCGATTTTGTTTTCAAAAATTTTCTTGCTCAAATGGTGATTTCCTTCAAAACATTTTGCAGGGAGGCTGCGTCTAAAGTCATCACTTCAGAGTTATTTTCAAAACGATGGTATTCAATGTTTTTGTGACATTAGGCACAGACAATGTTAGGTTGTTATGGCAATAGAAGTGATGGGATGACTTCACGGAAGCGAGTGACATTACCTTGACAGTTTTGGAACATCTGCTTCATTTATGAGTTTGGCTATGAAGAAAAAAGACAGATGACGATTTGTAAATATATAGCTCTTCCATACATATAGTGCCAAATATCCTAACTTTCCTCTGACTATGTCTGAAAGAAGTTAAAATAATTCAACAATACTTTGTCAGGCCAATTTACTGTGATATTCATTAAGAAAATAAGATTTATACTCAAATATTAATTTTATTATATGGACAAAAAACACAGTTATGTAAAGGTGATATATCTGAAGGGTATCCCAGCAGACGAAAAGTGGAAGAAAAAATTTCTAGGCAGGAAAACCTATTTTTCATTTCTGCTTATGTAAAAAGTCTGGATAATTCCTAAAATTGAATAAAAAATATTTGTTTATTAAAGTGATGCTAAGACAAAAGACATCCTTTCCTGGAACATCCTTTCTTATGCTCTTTGAAGGAAGAAAGAATAGGAAAGGAAAATTTTGTATGTTTTCCAAGAGTGGTATTGAAAATTTTCACAGGACATCAGCGCATGACTAAGTGCCACTGAGCAACGTTTCAGTCAGTGTGAAGCTTGGGGTCAGCCCACAATGAAAATAAGGAAAACACGCCAAGCACCACAGCTCCAGCTACCATTACTGTCAAACAGAAAGATCCACAGATGAAACAGCAACAAAGAGTACTGCAGCAGTATTCACAAAAATGAACAGTACTTGGAGAAAACCCTTGGAATGAGATGTAGAATAGCCAAATCTTTAGCACCAAGCTGTTATTAGTGGTCAAGGAGAAATCCAAGCCTCTTGTTTGCACAAATTCAAAGGGAGACCATTCCAAGGGACCAGAGAGCATCTCCAGAAACAGCGTGTCAAGAATTGCTTACAGAGAGCTGAAGGGACACAGAGGCAGTGAAAGGACAAAACGCAGTGGTCTAAAGTTGCAGCAGCGGAAAATCCATAGACTTCTAAACAAAATTCTCAGAGGAGCAGGTCAAACATGGGGCCAGGCTGCCCTGAGGTGCTGTGGGGCCCCATTCTTGGGGACATTTAAAACTTGCTGGATGCAGTCCTGAGGAACCTGATCTACCACTGAGCTTGGATGTCCCAGCTTTGAGAGGGGATTGGTACAAAAAACCCCCAGTGCCTTCTTGCAGCCCAAATTATTCCATGCTTCTCTAACAAGAAGCAACTACATCCCTATTCTCACAGCAGAGCTAAATTAAAGCCATTGTTTCAACTCCTCCAGTTCTCTGATCTATCTTTCAGACCACTGGCATGTCAACATTGTGGGGGTGAGGACAGAAGAAACCTGCTTCCAGTGCGAGTCCAGTGTTGTACGACATTTCTTCTCCCTGGATAACACAACAGGCATGCTGAGCACATGCGCTGGCTTCTACACTTCCCATTTGTTTTGGGGAACACTACTGTGGACATGTGGCAGTATGAGCACCAGAGAGCATCCATCAGTGGCTTGAAAAGCTATGTAAAGGTTGTTGGCAAAACACTGCTTTGTGAGATGGAGTCAGACATGCCTAGTATCCCCTCACCCTAACCCTTCATCTGAGATGATAGATTCAAAACACATTTTGTCTCTGCATATGTCTTTTTCAGGATCTCCAGTCTTACCATTTTTTCCTGCTTTTTATTTCCCTGCTGCTTCAGAATTGCCCATCTGCTCATCTCCCAAGATAAGCATAAGAACATGCAAAAACAACGTTTTGCTGGAAATTATAATATTTCCTAAACATTCCCAAAAACTCATCCAAAGCAATAATGTTTTTATTTCACCAACATACTCAGTACTAAAAACATCCAGAGAGTTCTTTACCAGTCTGTACAGCAAAATTCATTTTATGTTATGTCATAGAATCATAGAATCTTCTGAGTTGGAAAGAACCGTTAAAGGTCATCTAGTCCAGCTCCCATAAATATAAATAAACTCCCAAATAAAATAAGAAACAAATCAACAAATAAGCAAATAAATTATATGAATATAAATAAATTCCAAAAATATCCTTTTATATTCGATGTTTTCCTATGTATCTAAAAATGATGATCCCCTCCCTGGTCTAGTAAATTCATTAAATTTTAAAAATAGTAATAATAACAACAATAGAAGAATCTATATGAGTTGTAATTTTTCACATTTTCATTTATTCCTTCATTTAATTGTTTTGTTGTTGTTGTTGTTGTTGTTGTTTTTACGATCTGTATCTCACAATTGACCTTCTGAGGGCTTCACTAAAACGAGGGTCCCTAATGAAATCACACAGCTCTGCTGCTGCTCAGTGGTACACCTAGGGACCAGGAATGAAAAAAATATATTCAGAGGTACCAAGTGAGAATAACTAACTCCTTCTGATATATGAAAGAGCAGCAAAGCTGAATTTACCAGCCATGAAGAAACAGAGCAATGTTTTATGTTTGAACTCTTCCATATAGATTAGACATGATGATTACCTGCGACCAAGCATAGGTGACCAGCATCAACAGTTTTAGCACCTCCAGATGCTCTCCTAGTTTTTTGGTATTATGGCCTACTAAGCTGAACCCCAGATGTTTCCAAAAGACTCATTGGGCTTTACCGTTGAGGCCATTTCTCATGCAGGAGTATTATCTGAGTGGTGAAAACACAATACTGGGATTGTGAGAGCAGTAATACCTTGGTTACATCTGATTCAGCATACAAGTAATTGACACCATGATTTGAAGAGGAAGATACAAATCATTGTGAGCTGACTCAGTGATTGATGAATTAGTTAGTCATTAGCTGTCATTGATCAGACCGCATGTGTTCAAGGGCCTCCATCTACACAGGAACTCAGCTATTCCATCAGCATCCTTGAAATGCAGTCCTAATCCTACTGATTGCCTTCAAGCCCTTGGATTTACGAACTGGAGGGAATGGGAAATGAGATTACTGCTAGCACTGCTGTTCGAACTACTGCTGTTGCAAGCATTATGTGTCCAGCATTCATCGGTACTGCATTGATGAGATGACTGTAGTAATGGGTGAGAATGCAAGCAGCCAGCCTGCATACAGCCATAAATGCTAACCTAGTAGGTAGATGTAGCCTTCAGGAAACTTCTTTCACTGTAAAAAACTGTCTATCCTAATCAAGATACCCTAAAAAACATTCATCAACTTTCCTAGGGATTACAATTTCTGCAAATCCACTTTTCTGTCGTCAAAGGCAAGCACTCAATTAGTCAATCACCTCCTAAAATATCCATGCTCCAATAAGCAACCCAGATGCCGCCTGCAGCATGTGATGGAGATCAGTGATTGCTTAAGGATCAACTGCAAAATTGGCACCCCTCTGAACTTTGCTAAAATTATTTTAACAAGCATCATCTAGGAAACTTGCAATGGCCTTGAGCTTCTCACAAGTGCTATTCTGATAATGTTATTCACTGGAGAAGCGTTTCCAGACATTGGCTCTACAATCTGAAATAGTGCTGTTGCTAAACTAAAGAATCTAGAGAGTGATAAAAACAGTTGCTTGGTGGCCAAAAGAGAAAAAAGTAGCAGGGTTGTCCAGCATGAGACTAGGGTCACACTAAAAGTATATTTGATTAGTGCAGTGTTCTGAATTTTGAATTCTTGGCCATCAGTGTGGAAGCAATGAGTCAGGAAGACAAGGGAATAAACAGGTTTCTGGGACAGAAGGATCAGGTCACTGAGCAGAATATGCAGCAGTGTGTACTGGAAGGTGCTGTGAAGGTTGTAGTTTAAGGTGTTGATCATGCACAGAATTTAACAGTCACCTGCACAGCCAGAGATCCTGATTCACCCATTCCAATGGGGAACGGACACCGTTACTGTTACTGGTAAAAAAGGAGATGAAATACATAAAACCCTTGCACCCCACAACACCCTTCTTCCTCCTAACCTCCTTGTTCGCCTCTGCTCCTTTCACCACCAGGTACCAGGCATTTCCCAAATTCCTGCTACTAGAAGACTCCTCATTTTACAGTTACATTTTACATTTTGCAGTTGCTTGACCTTCTAATGGTTGAGATACAAGAAAGAGGGATATTTTCACCTCTAAATACGATTTTAGAACAAAGTCCCAGCAGAAAAAAAGGAGATGTGGATAGAGAGAGTGCTGGGAGGTTATCTCTGTTGGCGGAGCATGGAATTGTACCAGAGTAAAAGGAAACTCTTGGAAAAAGACACCAAGTTGAAGGATTGCAAGGAGACAAAGAGCAGCTATCAGCATATCACATCATGCATGTAGCAGTAAGATGACTGAGAAAACACTGATGGTAATGGGTGCACTCACAGTGAGGTGCAGGCTGGTCATTTGGTTTCACGGGCTAATCCTGTATGGTGGTTTTCACAATCTGATCTTTGTGTGGAGGATGTCAATTCCCATTTCATGATACCCACCTAGCACCTGGAGTGTGTGCCTTGTTGGAAAACTGGGACCATGAGCATTGACTAGCACGGGCAGCCTGGGCAATGCTTTGCACTCTTCACTCACGTCTACAGTCCAGAAGGGAAAATTACAGGTATCTCATCAGGCCGCATGTATGCCAGGGGCAGCAGGACTTCTCATGCTGGTGCTGGGCTTTCACATACCACTTAGGACTGACTTAAAGACATTGAGTGAAAGAAAATTTAGATCCTGTTGTTTTGCCTTTGTCTGCAATAACACTACCAGCAGAAATCTCCTATGTAGATATTTCTAAACTTTAATCAAGAGGATCCATTCCCTCAGATAAATTAAATAGCTTTATTTTTAATATACTCATTCTACAGCAGGCTTTCCCCACCTCAGTCATTCTTGAGCCACGTGTCCCTGGGCTCCTTTATCACAAGCTTTACTCACTCATACTTCATATATTTGAAAGATTCATCAACCCAAGAAAACCTTGGCGTGAAGGAAGGAGACTTCACAGCACAACAGTGAGATTTATTCAGGTATGTTCAGGTGAAGACAGAGAACTCCTCCACTCTGCCCTTATTCTGCTGCAGAGCTGCCCATGTTTCTCTTCTGAGATGTGACACACTTGCTGTCCCAGCTGTAGCCCAAGTGCTGAGATGCTCCCATCTGCCACTTCCTTACCTGCAGTCAGCAAGTGCATTAGACGTCAGGGAGAAATTTTTCACTGAGAGGGTAGTGAGGCCCTGGCACAGGCTGCTCAGAGAAGTTGTGGATGCCTCATTCCTGGAGGTGTTCAAGGCCAGGTTGAATGAGGCCCTGGGCAGCCTAATTTAGTGCCTGATCTAGAGGCTGGCAACCCTGCCCATGGCATTGGGGTTGGAACTAAATGATCTTTGAGGTCCATTCCAACCCAAGCCATTCTATTATCTGATGATCCATGGCCAGCAGCCTTTGCTGGACGCTTAGGGAATAAAGGGATAAGTCGGGTACCATGCTGGTACTCCTGGGACGGTTTTCTCCCCAGAGCTGGTGGCAGAGCAATGCAGCCACCCAAACCCAGAGCAGACACAGACTGCAAGATGGAGGACAAGGTGGAATGAGAGCCCGACCACGCTCAGCAGTGAGTTATCATCACATGCTGCTGAGAACATGTGATGACTTTTTGCCTGCCTACTCCTAGTGGGCCTGTGACCTCATTCAGTTAATGTTGGTGGGAAATGTAATGAGTAGGTGAATACGTCCTCCAAATTGGTATTTCAGGCAGAAATGATTAATTTATATATATTTGATAATTGGTGTTGCATTTCTTGATTTGATTTCTTTTGGATGATTTCCAATATACCCCCACACAAAGAATCATAGAATCATGGAATCACAGAATCATAGAGTGGCCTGGGTTGAAAAAGACCTCAAAGATCATCTAGATTCAACCCCCCTGCTATGGGGATGATCACCAACCACTAGACCAGGCTGCCCAGAGCCACTCCAGCCTGGCCCTGAATGCCTCCAGGGACGGGGCATCCACAACCTCCCTGGGCAACCTGTTCCAGTGCATCACCACCCTCTGTGTGAAAAACTTCCTCCTAATATCTAACCTAAATCTCCCCTGTCTCAGTTTAAAACCATTCCCCCTTGTCCTATCACTATCCACCCTCATGAACAATCATTCCCCCTCCTGTTTATATGCTCCCTTCAAGTTCTGGAAGGCCACAATGAGGTCTCCCCAGAGCCTTCTCTTCTCCGAACTGAACAAGCCCAGTTCCCTCAACCTTTCCTCATAGGAGAGGTGCTCCAACCCTCTGATCATCTTGGTCGTCCTCCTCTGAACTCATTCCAAGAGCTCCGCGTCTTTCTTGTGCTGGGGCCCCCAGGCCTGGACACAGTGCTCCAGATGGGGCCTCACAAGAGCCGAGCAGAGGGGGACAATCACCTCCCTCTCCCTGCTGGCCACTCCTCTTTTAATGCAGCCCAGAACACAGTTGGCCTTCTGGGCTGCCAGCGCACACAAGAAAAATGACAAAAAGTTTTTTTGGTGACTTCGCTTTGCATTTGTCACTAGTATGCCACAAAACGCATAGGGTGCTTTTTGTGGGGATTTTTTGGTGTCTTGTTTCTTTTTTTGTTTGTTTTCTTCACAATATGTGTGAGCTGCTAAAAGTTACCAGTCAAATTCCCTTGGAAATTGAATTTCTGTGTAATCCTGGGAAAAACATTGCACAGGTAATAGCAGGGCTGGCTATCCCTAGATCACTCAGTACCTTGTGGCTTCTGTGTTTATCTACAGAGAGGACCACATCCTGAGTTTCACTCTCATGCAGTCTTTGCATCTTCTCTTGTGCTTCTGAAGAGATGAAGTGCTTGGTATTTTTGTGATGACGTTGTCTGTCCATTTGTAACCCCACTGAGTCATCCTGGTGCTGTGTCAGGCTTCGGTGCAGATGTATAGGAAATCACTGGAAGAGAGTACAGTGAGAATTGATTTGAGGCATTCTTTCTGTTTCTGATTAAAATATGCTCAGCTCTTGCAAACCTGTTTATCCCTGGAGATTCCCGCCAATATAACAGTGTATCAAATGATTGCAGAAATTCACAGAAGTGCCATCGGAGGTTGGATTTCTGTAAGAAACAAACCAAAATCCTAGACTGAAATATCTAGAGTTTGGGGGAGTGTTGGGTTTTAGTTCTTACAAATCCCTCAATATCCCTTCCTTTAATAGTTACTTACAATAAATACCTACCTTCTTCCTTTTGCTCAGTCCCTGCTATTTCCCTTCCTTCTCCATTATACAAAAAGCTTGTCTGTGGCAAAAATTCCAGGCAGTCACTCTGCATATGGTTGGCTAAATCAGAACAGGACACTTCGTTCTACTTTCCTTCTCACTACATCAACTTAAAAAGAGACTAAGAGACTTCAAACTTCAGTTTGAACTCCAAAATGATTTTATATTTTTTATAAAAATGGCAAAGGGGCAGAGATAAGGTTAGAATAAATCTTTCCCATTAAAATGCCAGATTAAAAAGATCAGAGTGGAATTTACATTTTGAAGAAACAAAGATACTAACATAAACCGAGATTAATGGGAAAACACTGGTTCCCCTAAAAACAAACAAAAACAGGGAGTCAAACTCCACATTTGGATCTGTTGTACTGAAATCTGCTTTCTTGTATCCCTTTTTGTATATCAAATTAAAATTATCCCTGAACAGTGAAGTTAGTCATTGTAACACATAAACGATATCTGCTCACTTATCTTAGACCCCCATCCCAGAGCAGTTCCATGTCCAGGGCCTATGGCAAGCAATTCTTTCAGGGAAGTGTGTTATACAACCAGCATGAGCAACTCCACCTCACCATCTGGTTGTATGATTTTATTTTCCTTGGTGCACGCCTAATTTTCTGACAGTCTCACCAGGCAAGTCCATCATATGTTCTGGAGGAACAATTTCAGCCTGAAATCTATTTATTTCAGTCTCATCCCATCAGTTTGAATAATCAGTATGAACACTTCTTAGCAACAGACCTGGCTTCTTCTTTTCTCTTTTTCAGTTTCAAATAAGTTTTTTTTAATTGTGATTATTTTTGGCTCAGGAGATTTTGAGTCACTGCACATGATGCCCTCTTGGTCACTGGATAGATGTAAGCACTTTAAATTTCCTTAGGATTTATTGGTATTGGAAATTTGCTTTCTTTTTGGGAGCATCTCCAAATTCTTCAGCTGTCCTTGCTCTCAATCCTTTTCTTCTTCTCTAGATCCATTTCCCAGCATTACAGGAATGATGGTGAATATGCTGTGCAGCAGGTAGAAGACTCCCTGTCCCAGGACCTAGACCACACTGGGCGTGGGAAATAAAGTAAAACAACAACCTTCTTCCCACAGGGGTGAATATGACCCAACCACAAATATCATACGTATCAGATTTGTAGCATGCATTTGGATAGTGGCAAGTCCATGCACTGGATAATTTATCTGCATCACCTGTGGGCTCCTACCCTGGAGTCCTTGGTCTCCATCTCCATCAGAACCTATATTCTTCTAAACCTCTTCTGGGTTATATGAACACGTACATACATACATGTTCACATACACACTTTTCTATTCAGATCTCTATCAACTAAAGAGCAGTAAAGACAGTACTGAGCACAGGGAGCTTCCTCTGGTGTAGGCAATGGGGAGGATATTATCACAATGCTGGTGAGCCACTCTGGTCAGTAAGAGCCATGCTCCTGTTACCATCGGTGCCATGTAAGAAGCCCTGCTGAGCACAAGAGATGGGAACAGATAACGTCCATCCAAAGGTTTTTCCCTTCTATTTTGCAATGGTAGAGCAGGTTTGAGAGGAGGCTTTTCAAAGCCTACTCCATTTTCACTGTTTTGTTTTTTTCCCCTAAACTCCTTCTGAACTGGTGGATGAAAACGCGTGAACTGCAGCTCTCAGAGCTCCATTTCTTGTTCCCACAAAGGTTTTTGTTCTACAGGAAATAATTCTTTTCTACAAAGTGAGTAAACACATGAACCACTCAGACTTAACAATGGTCATCTATCAAAAGAGACAGTGTGAAAAGGGCACGAGGGACTCATTATTTGAATGGGTTTGCTCATCCTGAATAAAAGCTGGCATCTCCAAATAGACTGAATTTTCTTTTCTAGAGAACAGTCCAGTTAAATTGACAAGTGTCTGAGTAAAGCCTACAAAATAAACAGCCTTGTCTCCTCCTTGCAGAAACGTTGTAATTTGTATAAATACTGCAGATGGGAAAACAATTTGAAGGAAGGGAAGCTGGCAGGCCACAGGAAGGAGGAGGAGCTGGCTGTGCACTTTGATGCGCAGAAAGGATCCTTTTGTGATACAAACGAAGCAGGGCAAGTCTTCATGGTTGCTTCTGCCTCTGAAAGAATTGCTTCCAGAAAATGTTGTCAAGATGCTTTAAAGAGAAACATTTTAAAAATACTGATCTAATATAAAAGGTCAAATATAAATCACTTTTTTGAAAACTGTGTTACAATGCATCTTTCATTTGACAGAAATGCTGTTTTTTCAGTCTGAGACATATCAGAGGTAGGTGATTGCCTTTAGCTTGTCTGTTAGAGTAAGAGCTTTACCAGACACCAGTCTGGGATAGTCCACAATTTCTCTGCTGTATTCACAGGTGAAAAGATCTCCCCAGACCCAAATTGTAACAGGAACAGCACTAGTTCTTTTACGTATATTCTACTGTTAGGCATTCAGAAAGCCATTAGTTCTCTCCACCATTGTATGCAAAGTTTTTTCACCTTTTCTCAGCTGCTGTTCTGCTGCACCAGTGTAAAAGAATACACACCAGAAATGGAGTAACTGATCACCTGATCTAGCTTCACAGCATTTCTCCTGAATACTCTTCAGTGAAGCAGTTTGCTGTGCTTGTAAGCAGCCTGCAGTCTTGCAAATAAAAGACCTCAGCATTAATAAAAAGTATATAGAGGAGTAGAGACATTTCCCTTTAAAAGTCAGCTGAATACAAGAGTAGGTAGAAAAGCATATTGGTTCTGGAAAGCCAAGAGGTGAAGTGTAAGTCCTGCAGGCACTGATCTTCACCCTAAGGAGGAGGAGGAGGCCATGGGCCCAGCAGCCAGCCTGTGCTCCCAGGATCATTTCACCTGCTGCCCTGTTTCCCCATGTCCATCTCTCTCTTGTTTAAGTGTTGTAGTGTAGTGGTCACGGTCATGGTCACAACATATGAGGGTCACTCCTTGTGATCATGGGTTATCAGAAGCCCTTAATAGACAGGAACACAGAGGCCTGGTTTCCATAGATTTTTCTATTACAGATTACTACTAGTAGAACAGTGTATACTCCAAGCTATTATCAAATTACCACTAGGAAAGCAAGCATTTCTTACAAAAGTAAAGCAAACATATACATTAAAATTTACTACCAAATTTAGACTTCAGAATACTTAGGGTCAGAAGCACCCATTTCAAGGACAGAATACCTGGCCAGTTGAACTACTGCTTTTTTTCAACAAAACCTGCACATAGGTTGTATATTATGTGAAATGTTATTGACACTCATGATTAGCCCCAAAGGTGAATGAGGCTAATTGATACTGGAAAAAGTCCTGATTCAGAGATGATGCATGGAGTCAGCCAGGCATCCCCGATGAGGCATCCATCTGTTCTGGACATCTCCTGCAGAGATCTTGTGACCAGAACAGCTCTCAGAGTTGCTAATCTGGGGTAGATAGGGAGTTAATCTTTATACCTGTAGCTACACAAGTGGGGTAGGACATCATTTCCTGAAACAGGTGTTGCTGACTTTTGCTTTACTGGGAGGTGACTTTCTTATCATGGTTTCTTTGCCCTGCCATCTTGGGGCCCCCTAGCTAAGTGGATACTCATTTTTGTCAGTGGTTTTAGGGGGGTCACCCTTATGGCTGCTCATGTCACCTAGTCACTGCTTTCAGCTTTCTTTATAACCATTGTCACAGCAGAGTGTGTACTACTTACCTTAATAACCTAGTCCCCCTGCTCCCTTTTCCCTTGAACTTCCACCCAGATGAACACTGAACCTCAATCCTTTCCAAAGTATTGGACAGAAGATGATGTTGGCACTGATCTCTTAGGCATGGTCAGATGAACAAACTCTCTTCAGAGTACACGAGCTTGGAGTTTCTGAAGCATGTTTAACTCTACGATTTCTGAGTGTTGGGATCTCACTACCAATCCTTGGAAAAAGGGTGAGATATCGGAAGGATGGCAGGTGAAATAGGAGACAGAAAACCTTGAGGTGTAGACCAGCGCAAAAGTCAAACAGGAAAGAAACAACATAATTTTATTACAGAAATAAGAATACTTTACCTAGAGATTTTCTCATCAAATCGGCTGATTCTTTAAGGATACATTAGAACACGAATGTCACATTATTGAAGCAAAACAATAGTTGTCTGTCCAGAAATTCTGAGCCTGATACTGGTTCCCAGCAAGGACTTCAGAGAAAAGGGCACCCTACTGTGGTTGACCATAACCCCAGGGCATAAGGGTGCCATCTGATCACAAGGCTATAGCCCTCCCCACTGTTAGTCTCTTAGCACAGCAGTTCTGGCTGTCTTTGCAACCCTCTGGCACTCCCTCCTTGAAGACTACAGCTATAATTCTTCCCCTGTTAGGGTAGGGCACTTCCTACATCCTATGATACTTTTGAAGTTGGTTGCCATTTTAGAGAATTGTTTGACTCACAAACACTCCTGCAACAGAGAAGAAACCATTTGGAATTTTTTTTTTTTTTTACAGGCCTGGTATTCAGCAGCAGCAGTAGTAAGATCAACAGCTCATTTCTCACAGTCCTTGGGAAAGTTACAAGAAGTTGTTAATGGTTTTCTCCAGCACACTGAACAGATGACTTAAAGATCTGCACTCCACTAACAGAGTAATGCACAACGGCTTTCCATGGAAGAATGTCTAATTTATATCTTCCCTACTTTGCAAACCAAAACTTGAGAAAGTGCTTTTCAAACTTCAGTTCTCTCTTTCAAGTTCTTATTTCTGTAATCTTTTACTATCTCGGTGAGATAAATATCAGTCTGAAAAGCAGTGTTCAAGTAACTAAATTGACAGAGGAGCAAAATTAAAAATTTGCTCCTTCCTTTAACTCTTATAAAGCCCATGATGGGGCTATCCATCAAGAGTGAGCTATCTCAGGATTGATCACAAGTCTGGCACAATGTAATTACTGAACCAGAAGCATTGCATTATATAGCATGAAATGAAATAGCAACTTTGCTTTCCACATTATGAACCTGTTGACTAATGATGGAGTGTTGCAATTAGAAAATATGGAAGTAACAAGGCAAGGAATTCCATGGTCTGCTAATGTGTAGAATAAAACTACTGATAGTGTGAAGTAGGGAAATTAAAAACAGTAAAAGTGTAACAGAAAATAACAGAAGTATTCTTAATAAATTATAAAAGGAGGGAATGAAAGTGTCCTCTAAAGTAGGTCAAGTTTAAAAGGATTATGTGTAGTGTGTAAAAAGGGCTTCTTCTATTGTATCAGTGAACCTGTGTTTTTGCATTATGCTTTCTGATGTTTGAGAACTGGTGCATTCATTGGCATGGTAACTGTGACCTAGAATTGGGTTTTTCTTTAGGAAACCAGGAAGGAAAAATGATGAGTCCAGGAGTGAGAACCCAGCGCTCCATCCTGGAGTCCAATTTCATGCTGTGTGAGTGACAAATGGCCAGATCACAGAGAGACACAGAGCCAAAAGCACTGGTAGCATAACTAGTTGTTTGAAAAGACATCATTTTGGTATAAATCAGCCAAAAAGAAAAAAAAATAGAATGAGAAGAATGAGAGGAAATGATGAAGTTGCCACAGGTCAGTACTAAAGGGGTTCTTCCACACTGTCCTCATGTTGCCTGGAACACGTTTTTTCAAATGAGGTGGATATCTGGAATAAGAAAAGGTCGAACTCTTGTTTTAAAATGCACTTTATTTTTTGAAAATTGGATTATAATCTTTTAGTAGTCAGGATACCCACTACAAACATTCAGAGTCATTGATGTAAAATGAACCAGATAACGTATGTAAGAACCTGGCCCATTTACAGTTTATCTTACTGTCAGCTGCAAACTTCAGTAGTCTCTGACTGATGGGTTAAAATCAGGGATCGGTCCAGTAAAGGGCATCTAGTGGTTGGGGTCTGCTACAGGCCACCTGATCGGGGGGAGTCTATTGATGGGGCCTTCTTGCTTCAGCTGCAGGAAGTGACACGCTCGCAGGCTCTTGTCCTGATGGGGGATTTCAACCACCCGGATATCTGCTGGGTTAGCGGCACGGCGGGCAGCAGACAATCCAGGAGATTCCTGCAATCTGTTGAGGATAACTTCCTGATCCAGGTATTAGATGGACTGACACGAGGTGAAGCCTTACTGGACCTGGTGCTCACCAATGCGGAGGAGAGCATTAGACGGGTTAAGATTGGAGCCAGCCTGGGCTGTAGTGATAATGCCCTGGTGGAGTTTGTGATCTTGAAGAATGTAGGCCTGGCAAAAAGCAGAGTCAGGACCCTGTGCTTCAAGAGAGCAAAATTCCGGCTGCTCAAGCAACTGCGGGGTGGGATCCCCTGGGAAACTGTCCTTAAGGGCATAGGAACAGAGAAGAGCTGGCAGCTCTTTAAAGACACCCTTCTGAGAGCACAACAGCTCTCCATCCCCCAGCAGAAGAAGTTGAGCAGGGGAGGTGGGCGAGCGATGTAGTTGAGCAAGGACCTGCAGCTTAAACTGAGGGAAAAGAGGGAAATATACATGAGGTGGAAGCAGGGTTGTATAGCCTGGGAGGAATACAGGGCTGTTGTCCGCATGTGTAGAGATAAGAACAGGAAAGCCAAGGTGCGCATAGAGCTGAACTTGGCTGTGGATGTGAAAAATAACAAGAAGGGGTTCTGCAGGTACATAGACAGGAGGAGACAGGTCAAGGAGAGTGTTTCCTCTCTGATAAAAGGTAGTGGAGAGCTGGCTTCCTCAGACACAGAAAAAGCTGAGGTGCTCAATGAGTGCTTTGCCTTGGTCTTCACTGGTGGCCAGGTTCCCTGTGTCTGCCAGGACCCTGAACATCTTGGTGTGGGTGAGAGGAGCGGATTCCATCCCACTGTAACAGTGGAACAAGTCCGAGACCTCCTCATGAAACTGAATGTATGGAAGTCCATGGGGCCAGATGAGATCCATCCCAGGGTTCTGAGAGAGATGGCTGATGTGGTTGCTGAGCCACTCTCCGTCATATTTGAAAAATCAGGGCTGTCTGGTGAAGTCCCCGATGACTGGAGAAAGGGAAACATTATTCCATTTTTAAGAAAGGGAGAAAGGAAGACCCGGTGAGCCTCACCTCTGTGCCTGAGAAGATCATGGAGCAGATCCTCCTAGAAGCTATGTTAAGGCACATACGAGACAAAGAGGTGATCCGAGACAGCCGCCATGGCTTCACCAAGGGCAGATCTTGCCTGACCAATCTGGTGGAGTGACAGCATCAGTGGATGGGAGAAGGGTGACAGATGTCATCTACCTGGACTTCTGCAAAGCCTTTGACATGGTTCCTCACCACATCCTTCTCTCTAAATTGGAGAGGTATGGATTTGAAGGATGGACTGTTCGGTGGATTAAGAATTGGTTGGCTGGTTGCACTTGGGCTGGGGCAATCCCAGGTATTTGTACAGACTGGGAGAGGAGAGGAGAGGAGAGGAGAGGAGAGGAGAGG
>NC_034409.1:179009512-179099085 GCF_002078875.1 Numida meleagris | reverse complement strand
CAGGAGGGGAGGGGAGGGGAGGAGAAAAAGAAGTGAACACAATTGCATTTGGTGGAGTTTTCTGACACCATCTGGCTTAACGTTCACTAACTGATTCTAGCAATGATAGAGAAAAATCTGTCTTTCCTCCTCCTTTTTCTCCCACCTGTCATCTCTGTCAAGGCTCATAACTGACACTGAGTAGTGTTTTTGTGTTTGTAAAATCTCAGCCCCAAATCTGGCTTCATCTCCTTGGAGCACTCTGCCTTTCTGGGGGGGCTTCTGGGACAGTGCAGAGAGAGGCAGGTGATACCACTAATATTCACTCTCAATGACGTGAAGTTGATTTTGAATCCCACCATCCTTTCACAGGTGCCCAGTTGGAGGATGGGCTGCTGTTCACCCTGGGCTCACATTTACAACTTTGCCCTGTGAGGTTCTCCAGCTGTTTTTAGGATACTATAAAGCATTAGACAGCCTGTCTCCAAAGTGTATTGTGAAAACACCTAGATCTGCTTCTCTCCATTGATGTCGTGGAAGGGCCCCACTTGTTCGGACCCATCGCTAGTATTAGACAGTGAGAGGCTCTCTGCTGTAGGCTTTATTTTACCTTTGATATTTGGCCTTCTGGCCCTAGAATAACTGGCTTCATGACACAGTGGACATAACAAGTCCCAGTGCAGCTCGGGAAAGTGCATGGCATACATTTTTCAGTGGCCTTGGAGGTACCTGCTGGTTTTTCACCTCCCCTTTTCCATGGGCACATTTCCACCAGGCTTCACAGAGCCAGGAGGTCAGACATCAGTGCACCAGGAATACACTTGATAAGGCAGCTCACAATGACCACTAGGGATTTTCCCAACACTGTTTATCTGTCACCAGTTTCAGTCACCTTCCCACTTAGAAAAATATGATTTTTACCCCTCTCCTTTCATTCCCCCCTCAAATACTTTCCTCTGTATGCACATTGTTCCCCTCTTGTCTTAAAGCGACTCCCAGCATGGGATGTCACTTATTGTGACATGATTACTTACAACTGCAGGCCCTTCTTTTAAGTAGGAGTCCAAACGTATCTAACATAGGAACTGAGTTATGTGTGTCCTGACTTTGGTGACATCTGCATGGTCTAAGCTTTGCTCTCAGGCTTCGTTGTCAGGACCCAGGTTGGTAAATGAAGCAATTAAGTTTTAAGAGTTTGCAGATTAGTATTTGAAAATATGACATTTCAATTTAAATTACAGAATGACTGAAATTTTGGTATGGAAGCAGGCTAGAAAATTATTGCATTAAGCTCTGTAATTTGTTATACTTTTAATGTTGAAACTGTATTTTCAATGATTTATGACAACACTTAATTTCACCATTCAGTATTTTCCAAAAGGTTCTGTATAACCAAGGGGTCCATCAGTTCCCTAGGAGGCTGAATAGACAGTTGTTGGAGGGAATAATTGCTTGCAGGCTGCTCTATTCACATTTGGAGGAGTGTTCTCATTTATGAAATGAAAAATGAATTACTCAGATATACCTCAATTTTTTTTCCCCAAAAAACTTGGGAAAATGCTTGGAAATTATGCCGCAAGAGATGTCCAACATAAAACACAAACCATTTTTCTAATGGTTAAGCCATTCAACTAGAATGAAATACAAAGACAGGTGCCAGTGTTGAGCAGCAGCATTAATTCCCTCTCAAAACAGGAGCCAGACTCCACATCTCTTTCCTGGATGAGTACTTCTTACAGACAAGACCGCAACAGCATCCTCTGTGCTGGCTTGGTCCCCCTGCTCACCACCTCCTGCACGAGTGGCGATGCTGCCCCTCATTCCTTGGTTTGGCAGAACAGTCATATAGAGAGCCAGTCACCTCAGGACACAACCATTGTGAAACCCAAGTTATTCATTACGGGGCAAATGCTCTACACATTAGGTAATCCTGACAATTTTTCTGAATTCTGCCTCTTCCATGTTTTGAAAGGGGAAGATAAGGGAAGATCCTTCAAAAAAGTTTAACAGCTGAGCACATAAAGCAATTTTTAGTAAATATATATATTTTTCTCACCTGTCAGGGACCTGAAAAGTCACTATTTTATTTCAAGAAAGAATTTCAGGTGCATTAATCCCTGGGAACATTTCTATCCAGTTGGTCTCTGTCTCTTTCCTTTTTCAATTAAGTGCTGCTTGAGATGAGTCCTACTCCGAAATGTTTTGTATCTCCCATTTACAACACAAGGAATACAGACACCAGCATCTTTAGGGTGTTGCAATGTTAGGAATTCAAGTTTCTTTTCACATACTGCTCTGAATAAACATAGTCTCGAGAGCAATTTTGGGTTGCAGTAGTCAAATTTATTTCCACTGTAGAAGCACACTTGTCTCCGTAATAAAAAAATAACATTTTCTTTGCAGAATAAAAGTAATCCTATAGTGGTATAAATATATTTACTTGCACAAGAATCCATGTTAAGTCACTCAACATATATTCAGATTTAGTATTCTCATAGTTTCAAATGGAGTCAAAAAAGACTGCTCACAGAAAAATGAAAATTCTAAAGTGTGGCTCAGTTCAGATTTACACATACATATATGAAAGCACAGAAAGCTTTTTATTGAAACAAATACATTACATATGAAATGACAGCCTTCAGCACTGACCACTTCTGTTTACCTAACTAAAACGCACTGTATGGCATCAGTCATAAAAACCTCTGCAGGCTGCCTCAATGGAAATAACCTGGAGGTTGGTGGCCCTGCCTGTGGCAGGGGGGTTGGAACTTGATGATCCTTGGGGTCCCTTCCAACACAAGCCATTCTATGAGTCTACGAACCTCAGTGCTGGCCAGGAAGAATTAATATCAAGAGCATTAGTGTTCAAGCTCACTTTTCATTAGCCTGTGCTCACCCTCTGTCTCCGCTTCCAAGACTCCCATCATCAGCTAATCTCTTTCAAGAAATACACCAGGTCTAACAATTTCCTTTAGAGGATCATCACAGATTGATCAGACAGCTATTACTGCTTCTAAGCCCCCATGCTATACTGACAGGTAAGCATAAAATACTTCACATAACATCATTAATGACCTAATGCATCCAAAAAGTCCTGCTTATGGTTGGCATGGTTGATGTGTAACTTTATCTGGTATGAATACTTCAAAAAGGCAGAACACAACCTTCTCCACTTCCAACAGCAAACACCACTGCAGGGTACTTCTTGAACTTTTAGTGAACTCCTTTCAGCTGTGGAAGTGGACAAAAGAAAAAAAAAAAGGGGGAAAAAAGTTTAATGAATCACATCAGGACTGCATGTTACTATGTTCTGCCTAATTCTACTTACTGTGTGGGCTACCCTCAGCATGAGGCCCTCCCAGCACATACTGACTTATTCTGATACTCCCTAACTGTTAGTGCAGTATTAAAAAAAAAATACAGCATTTGGTCTTGATTCTTCTTAATGTGTTTTTGAGAGAAGGACACCAAACTAATACAACACAATACCAAAGACAAGAGAACGTAACAACACTTAGTTCTGATACACTGAAAAGCAATTTCATATATAAGCATATTTACATAGGCACACTGACTTATTGAGCACCATTTTTTTTCCTCTTTTTTTAAAAAGTTTAACATCAACATTCAGCTCTGAACAGAAGAACATTAGACCTTTACGACAGCTTCAGCATCAGGAAAAGAACTACCTTTATTTTACACACATCAGAACACCAGTATTAACACTTCAGTTGAGAAGCTCACTGCAAGTGACCCTCTCTCTGAATTCTAAGGCGTTCCTTCTCCACTTGCAAGCGCTCCTTCTCAATCTGCAGCTTCTCCGACTCAAACTTTAAGAACTGCAGCCTTTCTTTCTCTAACTGCAAGCGTTCTTTTTCAAGTTTTAACTTTTCAGTTTCTAGATCCAGAGGCTGTATGATGGGTTTTTCTGTTTGGGTGAGGTCATTTTCCAGGGCAGGTTTCTCAGCGTGCAGAGTCTCTAGCCTCAGTTTCTCCCGCTCAATTTGAAGTCGCTCCTTCTCCAGCTGCAGTCTCTCGTGCTCCAAGTCAACATGCCGCAACCGTTCTTTTTCAATTTGCAGGCGCTCCTTCTCAACTTGCAACCGTTCAGCTTCAATGTCTAATCGTTGCTTCTCCAGCTCCACCTTCTGCTTTTCTAGATTTATAAGCAAGTGTGAATCTTCATAGGCTAATCTAGCTTGAGCAGAACTTAGATTTCCGAACTCCTCAATGTGGGTGAAATCTGGTAGGTCACTTTCTTTTTTTGAATCTGGCAAAACTGATGACAAAATTTCTTCTTCTTCCTCAATAGGAAACTGCAGAGAGGAACGCAAAATACAAGAATTACATTCCAGTCTCTCTGCCAAAATAGCATTATACGCAACTTCAGTGAAAATAACGGATGACTGTTATTTTTTTCTCTGCATCTTAAAAGGTACTCCAGAACTTACATTCTTACAAAATAATCAAGTCAGATCAAAAAACTTTGTTTGTCATTACATCGGTCGAGACACTTGATCTGTAAGTTAATATTTGTAATGAAAAATGAAAAATCTGTTTGTCTATAGACATACAAGAGTAGCATAAAAAACACTGCGTGATAGATATTACAGAGTATTCAGAATCATTGACAGAAAACCAGACGTGAAAATCATGTGGTGGCCTTACTTTTCAGTGACATTTATGTAAGCCATTAGCAATTTGTTGTGACTAATTATCTATCGGAGCAGCTGGATCCATAGGCTATGTGGTATTGAAGCTAACCCAGCCTTCATTAACACAAGGATTCAATTTCTAAAAACATTTATCACTGCAGCGTTTAAAACCATCTGGCATTTTTCACGTGGTCCTAACCCTTCAATCTGTGTAAGTGGGTCAATAAACAGGACTTGTTTAACCAATTTTATATTGTCATTTTTGCTTGAAAACCACTTATGACACTGCTTATTGGGGGTTAGTACCACTGTTCTTGGTGAACCATAAAGGCTGTAATCCTGCAAGAGCTATGTGCTATACATCATAATACAGAAGGACTATTGTTTCCCGTTATGAATACTGCAAATGGAAGGCAAACGGAGGAAGAAAGGGAAAAAATGTAAGGCCGTGAGAGCAACTACCAGTATTCCAGTTTTAGAGAAGACAAACACCTTTCTTCAGCAGCTGTCAGGCAGCAGTCCCACTACCATTTTTAAGAGCTTATGCTGGTATTTTTTTCCCAGCACACATTCCAGCTGAGCTAAGACACAATTTGAACCCGTATTTAAAAACAAGCAAACAAACAAACAAAAAAAACACCCCAAAAAAGAACACTATCCAAACATTTGAGTTTAGTCTCATTGGCTGCCTATCTCAGAACAGCCACAATGCTACTAAGAATAGCAACCTGGCCACAGGATTCACAGCTACAATTCTGACAGAGGAATGGCTGACTGATTTATTCAGGTGATATTTTCCCTGTGGTCTCATCTTAAGAAATGCAAAGAGTATTCCATTTCTTTCTTTCTGTACCTTCAGGTAACATGCACTTTCATTTGTTAAAGAGGTGCATTTCTCTTCTCCGTTCATTCATTCTGATATCCTAAGTATTAAAACAGCCAATATCCTTCAATAATGTATTTTCATACTACTGACTGAAATAACTCCTATCTATGACACACAAAAATGGAAAACATGTTCAAATACATACTTGTATTGAGGGTTACCAACCTCATGCACCACTGCAAGTTGGTACATTTGAACACCTTCTCTCTGAAGCGCAATTGTTTCTACTACTTAATACATACATTCAGACAAAGCAGAAAGTGATGCGAATGAAGCACAGAGAGAAGCCCCTGCTGAAGTGGGGAGACAGACATATTGCATATAGCTAATGTATGCCAGTCACTTACTTCAAAATTTTGTGGATCCTCCTCTTCTTCTTCTACTTTGATTTCTGTTAAAGACCCGCCTGCTTCTCTGAAGTCAGTGATGTTCTGCCATTCAAAACTAGACTCATTTGCAAACCCCATTTTGTCATCCATATCTTCATTGAGAGAGTCATCTAAATCGGATGAAGGAAGGTGAAACCCTGCACCTACTGCCTTGATGTTTGCATTCAGACGTTTTCTCTTCATGAGCGCTCTCCAGTCAAGGTATCGTCTTTTCACTTCTGTCCCTGTTCTTTGCTCACCTTCACCCACAGCATTCACACACTCTGCTATTTCCTCCCACGCTTTCCGTTTCATCTCATTAATTGTTGTATTAAGTTGCTTCGAAAAGAGTACTTCTCTCCTTTTCCTGATTTCCTTAAGGAGAGTTTGAGTTTCCTGAACACTAAAATTACTTTTTCTTTTTCTTTTCAATTGTTTCATTTTTTCCAGCTTTAACCTAATAATTTTAGCACAGCGGACTACAGAGGCTATTTGACACTAAGCAGTTATTGGTATGAAGTTTAAAAAACAATGCAAGTAGAGATCAGTTCTCGTTAAATGTATTTTGTCTTCACTTTGTAGTACTTTCCTGTTTGTCAGGGTTCCTGTGAGAGAAAGAGCAAACAAAATAAATCTCAAAGATATACGCTGTATATTTTCATTTAATGAGCTTGGCTCCAAAAATCACCAGTTAAGGAATGCATGTTCTGAGCATACTGCTCATCTGTTAGAGGAAAACAATTTTGTTATACTCTGAATATAAAGTAGCTATTGATGAGCTTCCGTAAACTCATATGAATTATAAATCTATTAGTATGTCTATGTCATAAACTGTTAAGGTTGAGTTGATATTTCCATTACAGAAATATAGCTGTTTTCCCACGGCTCTTACGGTTTTGCCTGTTGGGATATGCTTAAGGCTGAAATTTGGCATACACATCTTAGTCTGAATGCTAAGTTATTTCAGAAAGAAGCTAAGAGCTTTACACTGTTACTTCAAATGCAAAATGTTTAGGCAAATGAAATTTCTGAAACATATGCAAAAAAAAGTAGATATAAGTAGGTACATATTAAAAGTTGACATCTTAGAGGCTCTTTTGACTTACTGAAATCACAAAAAAGTACTGGAGCAATCTTGCTGAATGATAGAAAATAACTGTTTGAAGTAAGCGTTCAAACAAATGTCATGCATTAGAGATGCTTCTGTAAGAAACAGGTCTAAGAATAAGTCATTACCTGCCTACGTTAAAGCCCTGCTCCATTGCCCTCACACTGTAAAACGCCTCAGTTCATTGCAGATTCAAAGCTCATCCAGTCCTCTACCCCAGATATGGCTGATCCTGCGCCTGACGCTAGAGAAAGCTCAACTCGGACATAGTGCACAACTCTAGATTGAACATACACATCAGCACATTAGCAAAAACTCTCAATCTGGGGGACAAAGCACATAACAGTTTATAGTCTGCACCTCCTATGCATTGCTGACTGTACGCAACTAGCTTACTTACAAAGTTTTCCAAGTTTTGCAAGCTGCATGTTTCTGTTTAAGATGTATGAAGCTTCCTGCCCTTCTGAAAATAATTTATCTTGAGAAAAGAGAATGATTGAAGTATATACTATAACATAGGGTTGTACTGTAGATGCACTTCTTGCCATGACCAGTATTAAAAAAAAAAACACAAAAAACAACCCACCATCAACTTTCTGCCATTTAAAAAGTCAGATTTATACCGCAACACAGCACTGTATCTCTGTATCTGCTAGAATTACACAAGTATTTTTCAGAGACCTTTTACCTGATCTTTAAACTTCTCCCTTAACCTTCATTATTATATGTTTGCCATGAAAAGATATTTGGGCTTTCAAGGAAGCAGCATCATACTTACTTCTCTCTGGCAGTAAATCAATTTATTTGGTACTTACTGTGCTTTTCAAACCCTAATTACGGTGTTAGTTCTTTTCTGTTTTTATAGTAATTGAATTTCTTGACCTATCTATTAAACTCAAATTCATCTTCAGTGTTTATATTAAAAACTTTTTTAAAGTCATCGAGTGGGTAAATTCTCCAGAAGAGCTATCAATACACAGAAAGAACTAAGACTACTTTTAGAAGTTTCACTGTTAATGAGACAATTATTTTCGATTGATAAATAAAAAGATTAAGCTGAGTTCCTGGGGCCAGGTACTTCACATTGGCTTCAGAAACTGCATGAGTGCATGTGTGTCTGCCTGTCTTCCAGGTAAAAAGTTACAGAATCATAGAATCCTGCGAGTTGGAAGGGACCTCTGAATGTCACCTAGCGCGACTCCTCTGCATTGAACAAGGACATCCACAGGTTGCTCAGGGCCTGATCCTGAGTTACGTAGAGTTCTAACACAAAACACAGACAGTTTTTCTGACTTACACTACCAAGGCACCAAACCTCTGTTTAAAGTCAAAACTCACAAACTCATTCATTTTTACTGAAATTGGTAGAACTGCTTGAATTCAGGCAAGTCCGAAGTGGATGTCCAAGTACTTGGCTAGCTATTGGACAGTGGGTCAGACTTCCCAAAGTACTCGCAAACAGGATACATCAAACTCTTGGAAATATTAATAGATAATTAACTGTCTTTTACATTACCTAAATATCAGATTCAGGTTTTAAAATCAATTTTTCATCCATGCTATTTTCTAAATACAATTTTACATGAATGTAGAAGATAGACAGCTGAGCTTTCCTCTTATCTCTAGGCCAGGTCACAAGTTAAAACACACAACTGCCAGGTCACCCTGTAGGCCAGCCCCACTGCTGCTCATCCAGGTGCTCTGCATCACTGCCCTGATTGCCCATCCACTCTTTCACAAGTGCCAAATCTTGGGTTTAGATTTTCAGTTACAGGTCAAGCACTGCACTACTACATTGGGAACCCATGGTACAAAATGCCATTTTGCATAGCTTTCTTTTCAACTTTTTTTTTTCCTCCTATAGCATATCTGATATAAGCCCCTGAAAGCAACTGTGGAGCCTACCTATTTTAGAACTCTTGGCTATTACTCTCTAATTGTTAGGCACACCTCATGTTTTCTAACTCTTTGCCTTTTGAAAGCACGCTGCCTCACTGAAGAGGCTTCCTTTCTCCTTAACACAAATAGTGCTAATGAATTCTCTTAGTAGTGCATTGATGAGCAGATTTGGACCTACTCCACAGTAGGACTATTTACCTTTTTGATAAATTAAATAAAAAGCACTATTATCTAAATAAAGCTGAGGCTGGTAATACTCTGGTTCTAATATTCTGATATTTCTAGATGGTGTCCAGGATATTACTTTTAATTCAGAAAAAAATGAACTGCTACACGCTTAAACTATTTAATGGACAAGAATAGAAACAGGCAAGGATTTGTACACATTGTAGATAGCTACAAAAAAAGAACAGAAACTGCTTATCAGCAATTTGAAAAGATTAATTTACAAGAACAAAACATCAAGCATGTTTGATTTCTGGTTTGATATGACGTCTAAAACATGAAAATGCATATTCATAAATAATTCCAGACAAACATTTCAGCTTTTACCAAAATCAGAACCACAAGACTACAACTTTTTTGTGTCTTTAGCAGAAGATACCACAGCAAATAAAGTCTGCTGAGTGCACCACTTGGGAATAAAGGCGGTTCACTCAGAAAAGAGATAAGCAGATCAGGGCAGAGATGACAAAAGTCTGCTTATGTGACAGAGAAATCCCAGAGAAGTGACAGACAATGCAAACAGCCTCTGACATGACTAGCAGCTGTGCACGCGTTACTTGGCACGGTTCTAGCTGCAAATGCAAAATGTGCTTTTATGTATTTGCACCATTTGGGTACAAATGCAAAGTGCTGTCTAGGGGAAGAGAAGGGTTTTTGATCACGAGATAACAGAAAGCTTTCAAGGTGTGTCCAGAAGAGCCAGTAACATGACGCTGAGTTTGATACAGTCCTGTCAAGTGAGAATCAACTGAAGGTTAAGAATGCCCTCACCTCTGGTCTAAAGAAACTGGAACTACTTGTCACTGTTGAAATAAAACAAGTTTCGTGAAACTAACCTGAACAATCCATAAATATGCAGAAGATTCATCACCTCAAAATACATAACACCAGAGGCATCTATAGTCTGTCGCTGTGTCTTTGTTTCCTTTGCTCACATCCTACTGCGTAAGCACATGCTGGAATGGAGTTTTTAAAAAACAAAACAAAAAAACCAACTAACAGAAAAAACCATAACCAACACCAAAAACTCCCATGAAGAGTCCTCTACAAATATATATGTATATCCAGATTACTTTTTTAATGTTATGCCTTGATGGTTGCCTTCATGTTTAAATCTTCCAGAAGTTATGACTGAAGAAATAAGCATTAGATCAGGAAGCACTATAACCTATTTTTCTAAAATCAAATTTGAGAATTGGACAGTCTTCACATAATAGTAAACCCAGGGCTTTCTGGAAAGCTTAAGGTGTGATTCCTAACAGATGGCTACGTTGGCTTGGGACAAATTTCAGTTTTGTACTGAGAGATGGTTCAGCTGGTGCTAGTGTACGTGCACAACGGTTTAGGGGGGAAGTGAGCTTAAGGTCCATCCCGTCCCAACCTCCTGCCACGGGCAGGGCTGCCCCCCACCAGCTGAGGCTGCCCCGGGCCCCATCCAACCTGGCACAGGGCACCTCCAGGGATGGGGCGCCCACAGCTCTCTGGGCAGCCTGTGCCAGGGCCTCACCGCCCTCTGAGCGAAGAACTTCTTCCTAACGTGGAACCTAAACCTCTCCGCTCTTAATTTAAAACCAAAGAAGGAAGAGAGGCAGAAGGCCGCAGAGCCCCCCAGCCCAAGTCCTCCCGTCAGGCGCGGCCCAGCCCCGCCAAGAGGCGCCGGGAGCCCTGAAGGGGACAAAGACAGGGGACAAAGACAGCGGACAGCCCCGCCGACATCCCTCCCCGCGCCGGGCTTCCGGGCAACCGAGGCCGCTGGAGACCGAGACCCCACACGCCTCACGGGAAAGCAGCAGGCCGCTGCCTCTAAGATCCCCGGGATTGAGAGAGCAACCGCTCCGCGCACCACAAAGGAGCCGACAGCTAAGGACCGCGCGGGCAGCCCGCCATAAGACGCTGGGAGCGCGACTACCTCAGTCCCACCGCGGACCGCGCCCACCCCGGCCCGCGCACGTTACTCACCTGCACCCAACTCGCCCCGCCGGGTCGCCGGCCCTTTAACCATCGCCACCTTCCCATTGGGCGAGATGAGTGCCCATCAGCCCTTCCCGCGCACGTATTGGCCGTTGAGGACCGCCGTTGGTTTTCTGCTGTCCCGCCCTCCTAGACGCTCTGGAATGCCCCGAATAAGCTTCTGAGCGCCGCAACTCCCCCGCGGGGACGCAGCTCGCGCAGCCCCATGCATCATTGGCTACCGCCGCTGCTTGTCTTCCCGATGCCTTCCGGTGATTGGCTAGTTGCTGACAACGCCCGCCCTCCCCTCCATGACCTTCCGGTGGCGCTTTTCTGTCCCTCAGTGAGGCGCTGGGCGGGTGCGGTGCTGGCTGAGCGTGGGCAGTGGGTTGGGCCCTCGCCCTGTGTGCATCGCGTTGCCATGGCAATGCGGCCTTTGCGTGGGCCTCAGGCGCTGCCCGGAGGTAGATAATTAATATATACTTTTACATATATTGCTGAAATGCGTCACTGCTGTTCTGCCCGATCTGCTCCACGTTCTGGCTCCTTTGCACACTGATGACTGAGCCCCTCCTGAACCCTTTCAGATACTGAGTGTTTTCAGTGGGCTGCAGGTCACTGGTTTCACAGGCCTATGCAGTTTTATCAGCTCACAGGAAATAGTAGTTCTGCTGCTGTATTATGCCCACTGCGTACCATAAAAATTTAAGAAGGGAAATAGTGGAGAGTAGGGCAATAAGACCATACTGCTTTGTTGGCAATTTTTTTAATGATGTATATGGTATTTCTTAATAAAACTTATGCGTGGCCTAGGCTTTAGTTTGTTATTATGTTATTTATGTATTTTGACAGTGCTCGTAAATAAGATGCAAGTGTGCCCTGAAGGGCTTGCAAGCTAGTTCAAACTGAATTGAAGTGCAATCGGTGGAGAAAGGTAAAGAAGGGAACTCATTACCACTCTGAGCCTCTGCCAATCTGCAAAAATAATTAGTGCTAGTTATAATAATATATCCCTTTTTCATAGTGAGTACAAAAACACTAAGTATGATTGCTGCCCATTAATATAAATTGAAGTTTGAGATTTTATATGGTAGCTGTTCTCATAATGTTAAATAGATCTCCTTTCTCCCCAGTTGTTACTCCACTGTTACAGAGGCTATTGGGTGTATACCAGCTTCCTCCACTATACAAGTCTTTATACCACCTTCATTCACATAAACTCTCTTGAATTTACATGTAGCTTCACTGAAAGAGAAGAAAACTGAAGAGACAATTATAATTCCAGGATCTGTTTGTTTTGCATGTCACTGGTAATTGTGAGAATTTATCTTTGCGGGTAGAATTAGTAACAATAGCAGAGGATTAAAGGCAGGAGAGGAGAAAATAACCTGAACTTATGCTGTCCAACCATACAGTTACATACAATTGTAAAGGGTTAGAGGAAATGTGCTGGTCAAGGAAGGTGACTTAGATGTTTAAGAATATTCCCTCTAAGAATTTAACTTATTCATGAAGTCAGAAAACCATTGAGTGTAACTTTTTAAAAATGATATGGTATCTCGTGTAAGGGAATGTGTGGTGAACCAAAACTCTTACTTCTTTCCTTCTAGAACACTGACTTCCATAAATTGCAAATTATACTCCAGAAAAATTAGATTCAGTGTTTTCAGTGTTGGAAATGGTATCTGATAATATTTTCTAGATTTTACTCAGATTATGCCCTTTTTTCATTTGTCAAACATCTAGAAGTCATATGTGGTTCTTCTTCTAAATAAGCAGAAACTTCTGGTTACTAACTGTAGCAGAGAACCAGGTCACCAGGAATAATATAGCACCCAAAGCCTGCCTATATTGTGCCAACCAGGCTTACCTGCCACATGCAGCAGCTCTGTATCCGCATTCTTTCTGGCTCTATCTTTGCTTCACATGTAATACATTTTTTCTAAAATTCATTATGTCCAGACTGTGAAAGTCACTGAATTATAAGTTCTGGAGGAATATAAGAACATGGGGCTCCCTCACCTAATGCCACGACTGCACCCTTTGCACATGAATTTTAGAGTAGCAACTTCTAAAGTAGTATGGAAGCCCATTTAGAGCTTTGCAGCAGACTAAATTAATTTAGCTTGATAAGAGCAAATTGATTTAGAAAAGATATGCAGCTAAAAAGTCCAAGGATAATGAAAAACAAAACAAAACAAATATGCTGTCACTGCAGTTTTCGTGCCTGCTAATTGCATTCTTGGTCATATCCTAATACTCAAAATGTTCACCAGTTGGAAAGAATGTGAGCCTAAATAGAAACAGTGTAGATCATCTGTATTTTGAAACTCATTGGAAACAAACTAGCAAAAACCAAAAACAACAACAGAGACTTGAGAAGGATTCAGTTGCTTGGTGCTTTATTTCACAGAAGAATGAACATCTCAGCAAACATACAGTAGTATCATACTTCCACATATCAGCAGAGCCCAGGCAGCAGCAAGATTTTAATGATCTCTATGCTTTGTTGGATGTTAGAAGGGAAAAAGTAAACTGAGCATAATTTTCACATACAATTATTGTCAAAATATCCCTGGTTTAATTCTGTTTTAATTAAAATAGATCTTATGCTGCCTCCTGTCGGTAGACCACAAACAGAAACATCTAAAATTAGACTCCACATTTCAAAATGCTATCAGCACATTCTATAGCCTACACCTTACCTAATACTTATTACTAATCAGAAGAGGTATACAGCTTTCTTAATGGAGTAACACTTGGAACAAATCTGACCCAATAAATCTTACTCCATTTTTAAAATATAATGAATTTTTAACAGCAGTAAACTGACTTACTACTAATATATTTGGAATATAGAAAATAAATTCATTAATACAGAAATAATAACTATCAGATCTGTGCAAACATAATCAATATAAACACCTGAATAATTGATATCTATTGTAACTAAACCAGTGTGATAACATTACCAAAGTGCCATAATGTTTTCAGTGCATTCTTATAAAACTATCCAATATAATCATTACTGGGTATTAAAATCCCACATGTATATTATCTTAATGTATATGGTACTGGTCATGCTTGTAACGTGTTCTGTGACATATAGTAGACAACTATTAGAAATGTTTTGGTTACATCATTTAGGTGCAAATAGTAGCATATACTTTTACATGCAATTTGTATGTTTTAAACATTTTAATATACTTCAGTGAGAACCTAGGTAATCATTATCTAGTAATGCACTATTTTCAGAGGAAAGTACTTTTTTTTATTAAGTTCTGAGAGCTTTGAAAAGTCAGAAAAGTTGTAGAAAAAAAATCAGCCTGCACTAATTTGGGAATGTTCTTAAATTCTGTAATTGCTGTGTAATCAGCTAAAAATATATATTCGATCCAGACCTACAGAAATAACTCATGCAAGTAACCCATATTGTTTTGAGTAGTGTTGTTGACTTTACTGAGATTTCATCCATTGCTAGATATTTATCACAGGATTTGTAATATAAGTCATTAATTTTATCTTAAAGCCTTGTTTTTAACCATAACTTTCTAACATAGCTTTTTCTGCAATCGATTTCACAATCAGATTTAGTCCTCTGTATGAATCAGAATCAGTTGAGTTGGAAGGGACCTTTAAAGACCACGTAGTCCAACTCCCCTGCCATGAACAGGGCCACCCAGGTGCTCAGATCCCCATCCAGCCTGACCGTGAGTGTCTCCAGGGATGGGGCATCCACCATCTCTCCGGGCAACCTATGGAGTGCTTCACTACCCTTTAATGTAAAAAAAAAAAAAATGTTTCTCTTATATCTAAGTCTATATCTCCCCTCTTTCAGTTTGAAACCTTTCCCCCTTCTCCTATCATGTTGAAATTACAGCAAATAACCTTTTCTTCTTTCCTTTCCATGGGCTTACCTACATAACAGAAGAAAATTCATTCTATTTCACAGTAACTTCTTGTAATCAATAGTAAAAAAAATAACTGATGCTACTAATTAATTTCCTCATCACTGATTAAGAGAGCAAAACACCATTTGAAATCCATGAATGATTTGTCGGACTGGGAACTGACATTAGTTCCTGTGCAAATGTAGCACTGAATATCAAAGAAGCATGTCTTTTTCCCAATAAAGCTATGTTTAGTTTTTGTCTCTCTCTATATATAAATAATGAGTAATTTACCACATATGCTCTGTTTGATGTCATATGGCAGAGGTATATACATACAGCAAGTGGCTGGATGGAAGACCACGAAATAAAACATACTGTAAGAAGATACTTGGAAGAAAGAACATCACTTGAATTTGTGACTGACTCAGTGCTGTTTATACAGCTCAGCCATTTGGTCAGGACAGAAGCAACAGAAAGTAACTTGCAGTTCTTTAGTCTCTTCCAACTTGCATAGCTGTTTATACCCATATAATATGGGCATAATGTGTCATTGTTGTCATTGCATAAATTACATACTCATTACTTGGATATAAAAACAGCACAAAACCGCAAGCAAACAAGAATTAGGCCTCTGTGCCGCAAAAGAAGGCAATGACAGTATCTCCCACTCAAATACAAACACTATGGAGCAATGGAGGATAGCAAAGAATAAAAATTGCTTGCTCCTTCCAATAACCAGTGATAGCTCAAGAGGAGGGCAATCTCTACCCAGAGAGATGCTGCTCCCTCAGCTGCTAATCCTTAGATGAGAGTGAGAAGGGACGGATCCAGGCTCCAGCCTTTCAGTCACTCAGGTGCATTGCTTGCACGTGAGCTCCCTGGGTTAGCCACGCCTTCTCACCTGGTGCTCAACCATTGGTTCAGGCCATGACCTGGCAATTCTGCTGCAGCCTTGTATTTCTGATGGAAAGTGACAAGTTGTGATAATTAAATGAAGTCTATGCTATCTTGAGTAGCCTACTAATGCTAAAACTACTATTCTCCTGTATTTCTATTTATTTTTCCCTTGATGTTTTAATAAGCATTAGTAGTATTCTCCATCTCTCCTAAGCTGTTTAATATGTATAGTTTTTACTAACAAAAAGTAGAATCTGATATAAAAATGATTGTAAAGGTTACCAGTCTAACTCTAGTTATAATATGATTTGGAGATTCACTACGAAAAGATCAAAATAAATGTAGAAGTTACCTGAAATACTACTACAACAAACTACTTACTTCTACAGAACTGACACATATCTTCGTACAAATTATTGAGGGGGAAAGTTCCACTATTAATAGGTTACCCAAATGTGCATAATCTTCATTTACATTCTTATGAAAATTCTTACAATATTATCTAACTTTTAAAAGATATCTGATAAATTATAAAAAATGACAAAATTGGATATTTCCATAGTTTACTGTTTGAAAGAAAAATATGTTGCTAGGCAATATTAAGCATTAAGCATTAATATTGAGCTTTTCTTTTGCTAAAAGTACATGCACCAGAGATGTGATAACAAAATTACAGCGGTTGTCTCAAGCCATGTAAAAGATGCATTAGGTACCTCACTAAATTTTGTTCATTTTTAAGCTGCTTGGAAAAGACGTGCTTAGATGTTTAGAACCATTCTGCCTGGCATAACATAACTTTATGGCCTAATTAGTACATAAGGGCTACTGAAATCTTATTTAAATATTTGGAAAGAAAGAAAATTCCCAGGCTGTGGAAGATTACAGGTGAGTTTATGAAACCTAGATAATTCCAGTGTCCTGTCAGACAGACACTTTGTACGCATGAGATCAAATTTACTTCACAGTAGTATTAATACTGAAAATCCATTACAATTTTAACATAATAGATTACTACAGAGTTTCTCAAGCAATATATTGCGTAGTGTTTACCTGGTAATAATTTAACACTTAAAATCGCCATGAAGTACAAGATGAAAGTGTTTTAATTCATTTAAACTACTACAGAATTTTTTAAAAATGATTTCTTTCCCTTCAGAAATACTATTTACTTTAAGTATGGGGGTTTATTTTTCTAACTTTGTATTCTATGTATTATAAGATACAAACTTTTCCAGTAGTTAACTGAAGCAACAGCTAAAACTTAATTTTGCAACTTTCTGCTGCAAGCAGCCTATTGGCTGCTTAGCAGAAACCACTGCAGACTTCGGAGATGGAAGACTTCTGTTAGAAAACATCCTGAAGTGTGTTTTCTTGCAGTGATTGAGGTGACCATCTGTGCCGCAAAGTTCCCACGTGAATCATCCACCCTGTAGAAATCTTGCTCACCCTGCAAAATGTTATCAAAGCCACAGCGACGGGATGAAAACAGAAAGTACAGCTACTACTAAGGCACAAGGATGGAACAAAACTGGTCAAACTGAAGAGCTGATGTAAGATGATGGGAATTTTCAGTCTCTTCAATTAGACACCTGGTTTTAATGCTGTGAAGGTCACTTTGGCTTTTCCCCTTGCCCAGGTCATTCTAATAAGATAAAACTGACAATGAAGTCCTCTAACAGGTTTGTGAATACCAAAAAAAAAGGGAAAAAAAAGGGAAACATCATGAATGTAGATTTCTTTACACTTCAGTTACATAGGGAAAACAGTATCGCTATCGGTTTTCTCACTCAGCAATTTATCTCCTGGGTCAACTGTGATTATTACAGAAATAATGGCACATATTACAAAATAAATTCCCCATTACTTTTTTTTTTTAAAGTAGTATTTTGAAAATTATTCAGACAATTACAGAGAAGATTTGTATATAAAACTAAGTAATTCTTAATATATAATGACTAGGATGAATGGGAATTTTATAGACCCTTTCGAAAACATTTCTATAGCAGACAATTTAAACTGAAGATTTAAAACAAAAATAGTACATATTTTTCTGCAAACTAATACTGAAAAATCTGTTCTAAAACTTGTGCATTTAAATAGATTATTTTGAATCAGGAATTTCAAAATTCTCCAGAGCAAATTGTCATTACAGATGACCAGGGGTCCCTATACTTATTAAACTGAATGACCTGACAGTAAAATTCAGTTAAGGCTCTTGGCATTGGGGAAACTTCTTCCCACTCAGACCTGTTACTGTGGTAGACTTGAACTTCATCTGTGATTTCTTCTGGAGCATAATCACCGCCTAATATATAAATTTTGTCTTCTGTCCCAACTGCCCCTGCATTGAATCCAGCACATTCAAAAGATCCTTCCCCTTTCCAAACACAGGTTTCTGGGCAAAAGCTGTAGACTTTGTAGGTGGAGAGATCACATATGTACAATGTGCAGTTCACTGGAACAGCTTTGATTAGAGTTGCGTGGAAAAACTGCCCAAATTCTGCTACGAGCTCCGACCACTGATCAGTCATAGCGTTATACTTAAAGAAACAGTCAAGAGACGGATTAAAGGCATCTGTAATTTCTACTTCTGAGCCAAGGACGTAAATTATATTCTGACATGCACTTGCTTCTGGATAGTAGATACCTCTTGGTAATTGGCTTACAGATTTCCAGTCTTTGGAAAGAGGATTATATGATTCTACATCCAAAAGACTTCGGGTTTCTTGAGCTCCTCTGGTCTTTCCACCTATGACAAACAACTGGTTTAAGGTGACAACAGATGTGTGCATTGTCCTTGGTTTTCTCATAGCTGACACTATGGAGAATTCATTGCGGACTGGACAGTAGCACCAGGTTTGGTCCGTGGCATCATGAAACGGTTCAGCAATATGAAGCCTGACCGTCCTGTAACAATTCCCTTTGCATCCTCCAGTTATAAATATTTTTTCTCCGTAGCTAGATAAGCTTGACCCTGGAAGATCAATCATGTGTGTATGTGGTAGTTCTTTCCATTTATCTGTTTTGATGTTGTAACAAAATGTATGCCTGTTTTCTCCGTCTTCATCAGTTTTATGAACAAATATGTATTTTTCTGTTGTTGAAGGGCGTGCATCTGGAAATAGTCCGCTAAAGTCTTGCACACTTTTAACTGCATCACTGATTATTACTGAACAATTAGCACTTTTAAGTAAATATTCTTCCGAATGCAGAAAGTCTTGCAAAGTCTTTTCAGGTAACTGGTGTAGCCTCACTTTTTTGATCAAATTGGGCAGATACTTCTGTCGCGTTTCTACATTATGTTTGGTCCACTGAAGAACAGCATTCAACACTGATTCTTCCTCAGGGACATTTAGTTCGTCAGCTTCAAGACATTTTTGTAATATCTCGAAATTCATCTCCAAAAAGTCACTTGATCTTAGTAGCAGGGAGAAGTGGTGCTGTACAAAATCTAGTGCATGATCAAATAAGCGGACAGAACCATAACTTTCCGACAGAGAAAGCAACTGTAAGCAATTGACAAGATCGATACTTTTTATGAGAAAGTCACTGCAAGCTTTGGAAAGGAGTGAAACTTGAAGGAATGATGACAGCTGGAAGAGCATTTCCACGTTATCATTTGTTATCTCTGTTTTTCCTGTGTAAGCGTAATCAAGAAAAGCTTTCACTGCCTTGGGTGATAGATTACTAATAGTAACATTGCCATCATCTCGTTCTTTCATATTAACTTCAAACAGGGCTCTGTGAATAAAATATAGAAGATATACACAGAAATTAAGGATCTAGCAAACAGGAGGCAATACTGATGTGAGAAGGAAGAGATAATTGGGGGGTATAATAAGGTGGGATGGCTGTATAGATCTAAAATGTGAAGGTTAGCAAAAATAAGAATACATTGACTTGATATGCTATCAGAAAAAAAAGATTAGTGATAGCATACTCAAAGCGATGGCTCAAAAATGATAGCAGCTATGTTTTCTATGGATTTTCAAAGAGAGATGAAATCTACAACGCTCAGTGGGAGCGGAAGTTGTTAGGGGCAGCGTCAGTTTCAACAGTTTGAGAAAGGCTGATTTAAAAAATATATAGCAAAAAACCAACATGATTTAGGTCAGGCACTGTGGATGAATACAGAAAATTAAGAGGAAAAAGGCCTTCCAAACTGCACGTTGGAACAACTGGCAGGGTGCATGATGGGTACATTCCTCAGGAATGAAAATGGGTGAGTGATGAGAGGAGAAAAAATATGAGGAGCAGCTTTCATTTTTGCTTTAGAGCTGACAGACAGATTTATACAGGCAGATGTCATAAAAAATGAGGTTTTGACAAAGTATTTGATGATAAAATGTCCTGCACAAAAAACAGATTGTGACTGACTACCGACAGTTGTTGAAATTGTGAAACAAACATTATTGATCAGTAGATCTGTCTAAATTTTATTGCAACTTCGAGTACTTTATTACTAAATACATAATAACTATGTCTTAACTTTTAACGACTGCACACAATCTAACATTCTGAAATAAAATAATTAAGGTATTGCAATCTGGCAAGAGAACCATTCTGCCATGTCATTTGCCCTCACCCTCCTGGAGCATACCATCAGGGTCCCGGATTTGACAATAGACGATAGTAGAGAAAGATTTACACATATGATTCCAAATACTGGGTATATAATTTGGATTAATAATAAATCATAGGTAGTTCCTATTTAAAAAAAAAAATGAGTTTTATATCATAGCTCTCTTACACAATTAGTATCTGGATAGTATGTGATATTCAAAATCCCATACTTTTATGAAGCCAAAGAAGAAAATAGAAACCACTGTGTACAGCATATTCTTTGGAAAGTGAACATCAAATAAAGCAGAAACTCACCTCCTGAACAAGAAGGTAAAATTACAAAAAGAAACTTACGTCCCCAAACCTTTTTAGATAATAAATGACTCAGTCTTTTGAAGCTATGATACAAATCTCTAGGCTGCAGAGTAAAATGGAAAGGGTACTGGGTGCCTAGGAAATAAAGCTTCACTTACAAGCAATAGCAACTGAGCAATACTAGAAGAAAAAGTGGAGTTAGGAAAAGGCTTTGAATCCAAAAGCTAACAAGTAGGGAGCAAAATGTTACTGAATCTTGGGTATACAGAATGAAACCCAAACTAAGAGAAGTCCAAAGGAAAGAAAGATAATCTTTTAGATGAAAAGCTTTTTATCTAGTGGACACAGGTACTTTTTATTCCCTGAAGGTAATAGGTAGGCCTTGCATTGCAGGACTATTTACAAATTCTATGGCTGCTGTTAAGAACTGTTATACACAAACTCTTCTGGCAAATTTTAATCCAAAAAGCCTATTGGTAGTGAAAACACTACTCCAGCTCTAAAAATTACCACTGGAAGCCATTTCATGCTAATATTCCTTTCTATCAGTGTCTCTATGGAGCCAAGCAGTACTGTATGTTAAAGCAAAGCCAGATCTGCTGCTACAGTGAAGAAATATCTCATCTGCATTTCTTCTTTAGTCAGTAGTCCTAAAGACACGTGTCTCGCTATGTCCTGCGTCATATGTGGCAGACTTCTGCAGACTGTGGGATGTTCTAGGCCATTTGAGAATAATGTATCCCTTACATACAGGCAACTGAATTAAGTTCACTAACTCATTTTCAGGACCCCAGTTTTTCATTGTTAGAGCATCTTAGTTTTGTGTTTCAGTAAAAAATATATTTAGAAACAGGTTTTCAGTTTGGGTTTGCACATCTCAGCCTTACTAAGGAAAATGTTAGCAAGGTTTGTCATAAATTCTATATGGGACTAATCTGTCCCTTAGAAATGTATAGCTTTAAGTATCAGAACGAAGATCACAGTTTTCTTTCATGCTGAAAGGCTGAAATTTGTCGTTTGGAAAAAATACTAGATATCTGCTTAAGTAACTCTGAAGACAAACCGTGCTATTCTGATTACTCATCTTATTATAACAAAATCCAACCCAACTCCAAAGCCATGAACAATTTATCCACAATTGTTCAATGCAAAATGTATCTGGAATCAATGTTATGCTTCACAATATAAATGTGTCAAAGTACACAGACTGTTCCACGCAAAGTCAAATCTCGAAGATACACAATTTGTGTCAGTTCTGCTGAACAGAAGGGTCGTGCAGAAGTGTTTAACATCTTTGTCCCAGTGAAAAGTCCCAGTGAAATGCACAGACTGCTGTTTGAATCTCAAACTCACAGGCTCCTCAGGTCACTTTGGAAATCTAACAATGCAATTATTTACTATCTGTATTACAGTGTTTGACCGCTTCAGTGAAAACTCTGCAAACATACAAAAGTTGTGATGATTTATCTTTTAATTTTTGTAATAATATTATTTCCCTCCCTTCCGAAGAATTTCCAATGCATTTCCTGCCAACTCATGCCAAAATTATATTTACCTGAAAAAATCACTGCAAGCTGCCAGTACACAGCGATGACAAGGAATGACTTCATCTTTCACAATAATTTTAAAGTCAAAAAATATATTTTGTTCTCTGAACTTTTGTAGTACTTTTAGAATTTGTTGTCCATGACCTTCAGCCACTAAGGAATTAATTTTACTTTCAGGAACAGAAATTCCATTGCAAATAGGTCTGCAAATGTAATCTCGTTGATTGGCCATATTTTCTTCAATCTATTCATGAACCTGAAATGGAAAAATAAGTAATTGATTTTATGGTCTTTTTTTTTTTTTAATCAGTATGCCATAAACCAAAAATCCTAGCATGGAAATTGGTTTGCAAGTCATACAGACATACTTTGAAAAGTAATGTATCTGACATGTAGCAAAGAGCATGCCTACACATAGTACCCACCTGCAGGAATTTTTTCAATAGAGTCCACAGGAAGCACGCCAGGGAGCATGTTACATATTTTAATAGTCATTTCAGACAGATTGTTGCTAGGCTTACCCTCCAAAAACCTCAATTTCTTATAATTTGATTTAAAATGAAGATGGAAAAGGAAAGGTTTATTATATATTTTTAGATTCCACAAGGTTTATCTACATATTACAAACCCCCAAACTCAATGGACTTCCCAAATCTTGCTGTGCAAGGGAGATAGAAGCTCATGGTTACTTGCTAAGTGGATTATCATTAGGCACTCCAGACTAAAATAGTGCAACGCAAACACCAGCAGTCTGGCCTAATCACAGGATTGTTAGGATTTGCCAGATGGGGTCATTTAGAGACAGTTTGGTGACAGGCTGGATATTAGGAAAAATTTCTTCTCAGAAAGAATGGTGAGGCACTGGCACAGGCTGCCCAGGGAGGTGGTGGAGTCACAGCCCATGGAGGTGTTCAAGAAAAGTGGAGATGTAGCACTGAGTGACAGGGTTTAGTGGACATGGTGGGGATGAGTTGATGGTTGGACTAGATGATCTTAGTGGTCTTTTCCAAACTTAATGATTCTATCATTCTATTACAGTGCAACTCTGTTTATGTCAACTGATACTGATTTTTACCTTGCAACCTCTACTCTTGCCTTTGCCTAGGGATTATGCTGCACACTGTGAGCTTCATTTACACTGGCGCAAATTAACTGGGCTCAGAACTGATTCAAACTTAATATGGTGGCAATCTCCCTTTCAGTAGAAAGTTTTTCTAGTGAAAAGCCCTATACTGAAGTGAATTGTTTGTGCAGTTAAGTTGGGCTTTGCAATTTTTTTTTACATTAAAAATACCTTATTTAACCTTGATGGCATTATGAAACTTCAAATATATTTTATTTACACCGATCCTAAGAGCAATCCATACTGCTACAGATGCATAAGCTGACCTTTCTGGAAATTTGAGTCAAACTTCCCTATTTTAAAGCATAAACAAATTTGGATTACAGGACTCTGCTTCCACAATTCCAATCATATTTGCAACAGAAAATGGCCCACTTGAATCAACAAAGAAAGGGGGAAAAAAAGTCCAAGCCAAATGTGTAGTCCAGAATAATAATGATTTTGTTTTTTTAATTTTGTGAAAAGGCTTATCTGATCAGGTGATACACTCAGAGCAAACTTAACCATCAGGCAACCTTCTTCATGGGAGGTATTTTCAGAGCAGACTGAGCTATAATTTTATCTAGTCAGGTAGTTCCACCCACAAGGAGACCTCCATGTCTCCTGGAATAGAAGAGATCCATTCATCTTGATCCCAGCACTGGCACCCCTGAAGCAAGCATCTTCTCATTCCCATGGCCAGACTATCTCACATATTCACTCTTCCAATTTTAAATCTGAGGAACTAGGAAAGTACAGAAGAACAAGATCACCATTTACTCTGTTAATGTATGGTCTCATAAACCCCCAACTTCTGTAATCATTAAGTTTTCTTTAGTATGTCAGAATGCTCTAGAATACCCTTTCCTTATGACCTTCAATTCTGTTCCTCAAAAGACTAAATCTGCTTCAGTAAAACTTGTTGTCCACATCTGAATGAAACTTAAGTGAATTTCTAGGTTTATTTAGCATTACATAAAGCAAAAGTTTTTTTTTAGGAAGGAAATGTAAACCTTTTCACAGATTTCTGGAATTGATAATAGATAGTAGACATGTCCCTCCTTTTACATGTAATTTCTATAGCATGCTCTGACCTACTATTTGCTTTCTGTAGGTAAAATTACCAGTTTCAGTAATATCCATCTTTGTATAAGGAACACAGAAACATCTAATGTCATCAGGTCCATCTCTGCGGGCAAAGGTATCACATAATTACTTTCGTAATGGCAGTATATTTTCAGTTTTCTTTCACCACCAATGTTTGCACTGAAAGACTATTCCAATAGTATCGATGCCAAGATCACAAGCATCCAAGTGCACATTCAATTTATTAATGTTTACATTCATGTGATCTTCTGACAAAATTGTCATTTGACTTAATTTTCCTTTGTGATGTTTATTCACTCATAACTCTCAAGTGATGATATCCTATCTCAGCTTTTGTTAGGATTAATTAAACAATTGTCAGACCTTCTAAGGCCATTTATGAGTCCGAATTTGTTTTTCTTATTATTTCTTGCACTTTTCTCTTCATGCAGTCCAGTTTGAGTTCATCTTTCTTTCACTGTTGTTAGATTTATTGTACAGCATGATGGTTAAATTCTCATCAGTGCTTCACTACTCATCCAGTGGTCATCCACTGTATTCTAAATCCTAATCCGTTATAGCAATGTCTCCTTATCTTGTATTAAAAGCAAATTTTAGCAATGTACCACTACTGTTTTTGTCTGACATTAAGATACTAATGAATACTGTGCTGTTGTTTAGCCTAATTTACTCTTCCCTCCTCTCCATTGAAAATCAATCAATCAATCAATTCTCATCTTCCCTGTAGCTAATTCCCACCCTATTTGATAGCTTTTGTACCAATTTACCAGTTTGATGGATATGTTCATGATTTTAAGAGCCCTACAAAATACTTGAACAAGATAGCTAAAAGTTGGCATGTTAAAACAGGGCCACCAGGTATTTATAATTATTTAATGCATTCTCCTACAAGGCCATATGAATTAATCAATAGTTACATTTATAAATATTTGATTGAGTTACTGACAGCAGGGTAAAAACATAGATGGCACAAGCATATGTTGCATACATCTGTAGCTCAGGAAAACTGGGCAATGAGCCTCCTCATTTTTGTTCTATTTACTTCCACGGGATTCCAGTTACGAAGTCTACCTTTATATAGATTAACCAAGAACCAAACTGCATTAGATGGTTCATGAGACTTAGGATCTCCTTTTATTTCTTAACATAAGGCTGTGTGCCATACAGTCTCTTCTCAAGGCACACAAAAGCTCTGTATACTCAAGCCCTTTTCTGTCACACAACTGGCTTGGCACTCATCACATAACCAGCCTTCCAGCATCTCCTGTATTGTTACACATCTGACCTCTAATACTAGTATGTGTCTGGGTATTGCCTGCTGTGAGATGAAATGTGTTCTCTGATATGAGGAAACAGAAGGTACCTCAACACTTGACAATGCTTCTCTGCTCACATACTGAAGGTTTTCACATCTTTCACTGATGAATGCCTACATTTCGATAGATGCACAACTGGTCATAAGAATGGCAAGATTCACAGCACCCTGAAGAAAGAAACAGGGGGGGACACATCACAGCTACAGGAATAATTCAGCTATCTGCCATATGGTCTTCTCACTGATGATGTCCTGACATATGGGAGCCGAGGGTTGCTGTGTAGGTTTGTGCTCGTGGGCTCCATGTGCTCACAGCTGACGGTCTGCTATTCTTACTGTACAGTTATTCCTTTCACTCTTGCTCCGCCTTGTCAAAGCAAATTTAATTTTTCTTTCCAAATTCATAGTTTTGTGTATAGCTTTTAAGAATTAGCCTGGCTTTTTTTAAAAAAAAAAAAAGAAAGAAAAAAAAGAAAGAAAAAAAAAGAAAAAAAAAGAAAAAAAAAGAAAAAAAAAGAAAAAAAAGAAAAAAAAAGAAAAAAAAAGAAAAAAAGAAAAAAAAAGAAAAAAAAAGTGAAAAAAGAGAAAAAAAAGAAAAAAGAAAAAAAAAGAAAAAAAAAGAAAAAAAAGAAAAAAAAAGAAAAAAAAAGAAAAAAAAACCTTAAAGTTTTTCTTGCTTGAAAGTCATAGACTCATAGAATGGTTTGGGTTGGAAGGGACCTTTCAGATCATCTAGTTCCAACCCCCCTGCTGTAGGCAGGGACACCTCCCTCTAGACCAGGTTGCTCACAGCCCCATCCAACCTGGCCTTCAATGCTTCCAGGGAGGGGGCATCCACAATGTCTCTTGGCAACCTGTTCCAGTGTCTCACCACCTTCACAGTAAAGAATTTCTTCCTAATATCTAGCTAAATCTACCCTCTTCCAGTTTAAAGCCATTTCCCCTGCTCCTGTCACTACCTGCCCTTACAAAAAGTCCCTCCCCAGCTTTCCTGTAGGCCCTCTTCAGGTAATGGAAGGTCTCATCAAATAACTGGCCAACTGGCCACTGCAATGACATTTAATGAAACTTCAAAGTTATTAGGGTCAACCCCACATGATATATCATCAAGGAGACAGACATACCTTTCAAGGCTATCTCTTCAGACCTCCAGTTGAGGACAGGGCATTCTGCACACCAGACAGTTAACTGGCAAGAAATGGCCTGTCTGTGTCTGGCCACAAAGCAAACCAAAGCAGCTAGCAGTTGATCAAAAGAAGGCTGGGCATGATAAGGTAACTGCAGTCATTACTGTGGATGAACTAAGGAAACACCTCGAGAGAGCATTACATGGTTCATCACAAAGTCCAATAAAAAGGATCCAGACCTCATTAGTTCTGCTTTTCACAAGATCCCCTCTGTTTTAATGTGCCCTGTTCCCAAGAGGAAAAGGAATGAAGCAGTCTAGAAAACAATGAGCCAGGTGACCCAGATGTTAGGTATCCACACTGAGAAGTGTGATAAGCCCATACTATGGGCACGCATTCCTATTAGTAGTACCTCATCTATTGGTAAAAAGCTACAAGAAAATGCTTGACTCTCCTTAATGCTTGAAAACTCAGCAAATAGCTGCAAAAACACTCACTGTACTCCTAGAGGAATTCTTTTACTTCACTGATGCATGGGCAGTTTGTGCAGGGTGTTTCAGCAGGAAGGGTGCCTCAGCTCTGCTGGAAGCAATGTTTTGTTGGGGCAGTTAGCTTGGAGGTTCACAGCTGGGGAAGCTCCAGTATGGTGGTGAGCACTCACCTGAGGGCTAAAACCAGTGCCTCTTCAGCGAAATCCCAGATGTTAGATGCATCTGTCCAGATAGAACTGGTAAGAAAGGAGACCTCGGTTCAGGTGGGTGATTGTTCCAAGTGCTCCAGACCTTCTCCTACTGATAAGGTAAATACCTGCACTAAAAAGAGCTAATGGATAAACTTAAAGGGAAGAAGAAGGTCCAAGAAATGTGGAAAAAGGGCCTGACCTCAGTCCCTGGAAAGCTGATGGAACAACTTGTTCTGGATGCCACCTCCAAGCAATTAGATGAGAAGCTTATTAGTCAACAGCGATTCACCAAGAGGAAATAGTGCTTGACCAACCTGGTAGCCTTCTACGATGTCATCACTGGTTGGGTTGATGAGGGGAGAGCAGTGTATGTTGTGTACCTTGACTTCAGCGAAGCATCTGACACTGTCTCCCACAGCATCCTTGTAATGAAGCTTAGAAAGTGTGGGATAGATAAGTGTACAGTGAGCTGGTTGAGAACTGGCTGACTGGCAGAGCTCAGACAGTTGTGATCAATGAAACAGAGTCCACCTGGAGCCCTAGAACTAGCGGTGTTTCCCAGGAGTCAGTGCTGGGTCTGATCTCGTTCAACATCTTCATTAATGACATGGATGAAGAGATAGAGTCCACCCTCAGTAAGTTTGCTGATGATACAAAATGGGGAGGAGTGGCAGACATGCCAGAAGACTGTGCTGCAATTCAGCAGGACCTGGACAGTCTGGAGATTTGGACAGAGAGAAACCTGATGAGGTTCAAAAAAAAAATCAAGTGTAGAGTCCTGCACGTGGGGAGAAATGCATCAGTACAGATTAGGGGATGACCTGCTAAACAGAAGCTCTGCAGAGAAGGACCTAGAGGTCCTGGCGGACAACAAGTTGGCCATGAGCCAGCAGTATGCCCTTGCAGCCAAGGCCAATGATATCCTGGGGTGCATTAAAAACAGCGTGGCCAGCAGGTTGAGGGAGGTGATCCTCCCCTTCTACTCTGCCCTGGGGAGGCCACATTTGGAATACTATGTCCAGTTCTGGGCTCCTCAGTTCAAAAAAATCAGGAATCTCCTAGAAAGAGTCCAGTGGAGGACGAAAAAAATGATACAGGGTTTGGAGCATCTCCTGTATGAGTAAAGACTGAGTAACCTGGGTCTGTTCAGGGAAGACTGAGATGGGATCTGATTGGTGTTTATAAATATCTAAAGTGCAGGAAACAATTAGATGAGCCCAGACTCTTTTCAGTGGTGTGTAGTGATAGGTCAAGGAGCAATGACGAAAAACTGGAACACAGGAAGTTCCATGCTCTTCCAACCCCTGCAATTCTCCAACGGTAATATTTTCTTTTCAAAAGACAGTTGTAAGATGTAAACACTGTTATAAAAACTTTCTACTATTTGGCACCAACCACAATCCTTCTTAGATGTTATCTGTAGTTCTGTATATGGGAGAAACTGAAATGTGTAATTTATCTATTTATACTTTTCCTTTGATAAGTCCAGCTGCCCTTCAGAGTATCAACTTTATACTCTGGATATTTTTTGAATCCTAGACGTTACATTAAGAGACCATAAATAAAGCATACCATTAAACTTACCCAGGAGTCCAAAACATCCAAGACAGCCAGTTTCAAAATACCTTGACAGCCGCACATTAATAATCATAACCACTGCAGTACAACTCCTTCAATTTGCATTGGCATCCATTTCATCAGGCTTGAGATGACAAAGCAAACAGAACTGCTGAGTGAGCTTTGAGCAGGGACAAACTTTTGTTTGGGCGGTGTCTGCTGTGGTTGTCACCAGAGTACTCATCAGAACACACTCATCTATTTATAAATACTAACCAGCAGCACAATTAGCCTTAGATGCTGTGATTAACATATAAAATAGTTATAGTTTGCGCTAATGAAGATGAGAATGGTTTAAGGTGTGCTACTCTAAGCGAGTAAAAAAGGAAAGCTTATTAAACAAGGGAGGGGAAAAGGCATGTGTAAAAAGAATGAGTGCAAATGCTCAGATGAGGACATGGTACACTGTAACGCCGGTGGAGACTAACACCAAACTATTTTGATCATTTTATAATAATTTTTTTAAAAAAAATATAGCCAATTCTGTAACAGCTTGTTGTTTTGTGAGAGTATTCAGCATACATAAGTATCATGCATATGCAAGTTAGAAAAAACATGCCTACCTGACAATAAACATGGCTGAACCTTCTGCAATTGAGGAGATGCCTGAGACTGTTCCCAGTACAGTGGACACCCACTGCAGCCATGTATGCACTCACAGTATAAATAACACTCTCTTTGTAGATATTCTATCTTCTACTGATGCATCTTGCAAAAACAGTCTAAATCCAATCTTTATTTGGTACTTTAGTACTACAAACATTCGTAAAACAATCTTTATCAGTTTTATCTCAAAGCACACTATTACTGTGCTATAGCACTCTCTGTACAGCACTCTTAAAAAAAAAAAAGAAAAAAAGAATATTGATTCTTAATAGTTCTTATGAGGTATCTCATGAGAAATAGATTATGATTGAAGAGAGCATTACTTCTGTTGCTTAACCTGCTCCCTGCTTGGTTGGTATGTCTTACTTGACAGCAGGGTTTTAAACCAGTAGAATCATAAGTGCTGGTACTTTACAGCATACTTCGTATAAATAGGAAGAAAGAATTAATACAATGAAAAGAAAGGAATCGTATACGTTTTTGCGGGGAGGTTGTCATTTTTTAACACAAAATTCAACTGTAAAGAGAGTGTAAGTCTTCAAAAAATACTGTCTCTTATGAGACATCTGCTTTAGTATAGTAACAATTAGAATGCTATAATTTTTTGAGAGGTTCAGCATGTCAAGTTCAATGTTAAAATAATATTTTAAAATTTACTTTTGATATTTGACATATTTTATGCACTTACTAAGATGATTTGTTATTTTCGCTCCTGATCTATTCAAAGGGAGAGATAGTGTTTACTGACAATTTTTAAAGGCACTGCTTACCACTGCACATGTAATTTAACAGCTCCTAATTTAATACTCAGCAAGATGAATATGAGTGGAACAGATATCTAAAGGATTCAGTGACCCTTTTAAGTGCTTACTATACTGGCAAGAGAGAACTGAAATGTAAATTAAGTATAAATGTTATGTAGAAAGCCTTGCATTTTTATAGTTTGTTTTGCTTTTCTCCACTTTACCAACTCACTAGCTAAGATCTCAAACAGTAACAGAATTCCAGTTTCCTGTCTGGAAAATTCAGTGCAACTCTGTCTCACAGCTTTTTCATAAATAACTGAACTTCACAGAAAATGAACACTCAGTCAATCATTTTCAGACAATCAAAAAGATGCATGTGACATTCTGAGACGTTTAATGCACAAAGGTGGCATTTATCAATAATAGATATCGAGACAGTGTTATAAGAAGAAAAGGTGACACGGAGACTTTAAAGCTTTAATTCTTTAGAAGTGATTGAAAAAAATAGCATGAAAAGAAAAAAAAAAGGAAAAAAAAAAAAAGCACAAAAAGGAACAGCATGGTACCAGCAGGAAGCAGTGAAATCGCACTGATTCCTGGAGGCAATCCCAAAGTGGAAGGTTCCCTCTCTGCAAGCAGTGATCTTTAATGAAAATAAAAAAACAATATCAGTTAGAAAGACTCAAACTTCCTGGGATTTATTCCAAAGCTGTATTTTTTGTTTAGGTAAAGAAGTTCAAGAATTATAATTTTCATTTTCAGGAGAAAAAAAAAATAGGAGTTAAAATGCTGTGTTGTACTTCTAATTCTGGCAAATATCATAACTGCAAATTCTGGAAGAGAAAATCACTGTTTTTACTGCGTTTTATAGCCTCTTAATTTCTGTATGTGATTTAAAAAGGCTTTTTTCAAAACACACATGCGATATAGAGCATACTTATAGGATGTTTTAGTATACTTATAATCACAGCCTCTTTATAATCAAAATGCAGCTTTATATTATTCACCTTGTAGTGCATCTCAAACTTCAGTTCGCGCTTACAGAATCACAGAATGGCTTGGGCTGTAAAGGACCTCAAAGATCATCTAGTTCCACCCCCCAGAAATTATGTATAATTATGTGTAATCATAGAATCCTCTGAGTTAAAAGGGCCCATGCTTGTTTTTAATTTTTTTTTCAACAAACAAGCTAGTTAAAAGTACTGATACACTTACATCTCTGTAAGGAGAAAGCACATCCAGGTCAAACTTATTTATCAAACCTTAGATTTCTGGAACTGGGTAAGATATAACTACGACAAATGATTAACTAAGTACCAGTAAGGCCACAACTTTCTCCTCTGAGCGTGCAGAATACCCGACTTGAAATGCAAGGCTCAGCTACAAATCGATACAGTTGATCAGCATTTTCCTGCATTCTGCAGCTGTACTAAATCCTCCTCTGCTGCTCACTGATGTCTGTGCGGGTAACACACAGAGGAGTATGCATGACACCCTGTGCTTAAGTAATCAAGAATAACGGGAATAGTTTTTTTGGAAAATAAATTAATTGCGCTACTGATTCCTTCCTGGAACGCTTTCTTCCCCGAACATTACTTCAGGATTTGAAATATTTTGCATCAAGCAACCTATATTCAATTACAACTTCGCATCTAAGGAGCGGACAAACTGACTGCCTCCTGCTGACATTCAGGTGACCTAAAACTGAGGGCGTCCCGTGCCGACAGCCCACCAAGCGAGGTACTAGGGGATTGGAGACGCTTTTATTTGGCCATGGACTTCACACAGTCGAATCAAAGGAGGATAACAGACCACACGGGACAGCCACCACCTCCGCACCGCAGCGTTACACCCGCCCTCACAGCGCCCCGCCCGCGGGGGCCGGGAGCAGCCTCAGCGCCGTTCTGAGCATGCGCATCCCCCCGCACATGCGCCCCGCGGCACCTCCCTTCATTCTAAGGAAGGACTGAAGCTGGTAGGGCGGGGTGCTCAGAGCTGTTTTTTTCTTCTCGCAGCCCGACCGCTCGGCCTCGGGATGTGGAGGCCGTCAGCGCTGCTGTCCCTCCACACCCGGTGAAAAGCTATTCCCCCGTTCGCTCTCCCCTCCGAACGGCGCGTACCCACCTGCAGCCAACACCAGCAGCTCACCGACCAGTCTGGCCCACCCCCGCGCAATAGCGACGCCAGAAGATTGGCTCCTTCCGGCGTCACTCTCCCGGCTTTTGTACTCGGAATGGCTTCGCGGGCTGTCAATCCTCGTGAAAGCCCGCCCATCACGCCGAGCGGGTGCGTCTCTGACGTCACCGCGGGCGCAGCTCAGCCGCAAGGCACCGCCTTTCTTCTGATAGGCCGACACCTGGCGCATTCTCCTGTCACTCAGACGCCGCTCTGACAGCGGATTGGCTGTCGCTTATCCACAGCTCGTCCTGCCCTGCTGCCCGCCCACCCGGTGGGCGGTCGCGGCGGGCCCGGCTGCGGGGCTATGGGCGGCGTGCGCTGGGCTTTCCCTTGCGCCGCCTGGCGACCCCGGCGTGAGGAGTGGCTGCTGGCGGCGCGGCTGGTGCAGCCCGAGGAGAAGGAGCGCATCGGCCGCTTTGTCTATGCCCGCGATGCCAAAGCCGCCTTGGTACACCCACGGGAGGGCGGGGGCACGGTGGAGGGGCTGAGCGGCTCCCTCAGGGCTGGGCCCGCGGGCGGGGCGCGCAGGGCTGCTCTGCTGCAGCTTAACGGCCCTCAGTGCTGGGAGCGCGTCCTGGTGCCGGCGTTACGTTGTGATGTCGGTGAGGAGGCAGGGCCGACTCACTCCATGAGGTTGTGTGTGAGGGCAGCAGGGCGCCGCGTAAGAGAATAAAGCGGTTTCGTTCAGAGACTTTTGCGTGATCCATTCAGGATATAAATCCTACAGAGCAATGTGATAGTAGTGGTCTTTTGCTAATGAGTCTGTAAGCAGTTACCCGGCACTTCCAGCTGGTCAGTATTTCATGTATTGGCTGAGTCACTGGATGACTGTTCATAAAAGAAGGCTTTCGAGTGTTTTGCTGCATAAAAAGAGTATTCATCAGTGCAGCAAAGTATCTGAAGTAGATAAGATAGAGAAGGACCAATTTTATGTCAACCTTCAAGGCTTGGTCTGCTTTTTATTGACCCTGTTAATCTCTGTGCTAATAGTGATACGTGTATTGCATACCCAGCTCTGGTGAAATGCTTTTGGTTTTTGGTTAATTTTACTTGACAAGGGCTTTTATAAAGGGGAATACCTAAATGATCTGGCACAAACATTCTCTTGGCAGTAATGAAAATACAGTTTTTTAGGCAGGTGGTGTTTTAGGAACTACAGATGTGTTGTACATCTCATAATAGTTCTGTCTGATTCCATTTTATTTCACAGGCCGGTCGCCTGCTGATGCGGAAATTAATTGCAGAAAAGCTGTGCGTACCTTGGAATGAAATACACTTGCAAAGGACATCAAAAGGAAAACCTTTCCTGGCAAATAGCGTATTTAGTGTACGTTCAAATTACAACTTCAATGTCTCTCATCAAGGAGATTATGCAGTTCTTGCAGCTGAGCCTGAGCTTCAAGTTGGCATTGATATAATGAAGACTAATTTACCAGGTAATGTGTTACTGCAACCAAAGCAGATTCTGTAATGTTTAAGTGCTGAAGACACCAAAGTTTCCCAAAGAATCAATCTGTGTCCTAGCAATTTAGTGTTATCAGAAGAGTGTGTGTGCACGTATCGTGTATTTGCTTTTTATTTATTGTTACACACTCTTCACTGTTTGCTTAGGGTTTCCTGTTAAACCAGATGGGAATATATTTCCAGTTTAAAAACCAGAACCCTGGAAGAATAAGGTCATGAATCCTGCTGTGATGCTGACAGGATTGCCACCTGCAGATATTTTAATTACTGGTTTGCTGACCCTTAGGCAGGTAGAAGCAGGGACAGGTTTCAGAGTTGGGGCAATGGGATCCAATTCCCTGAGAGCTTAACAGCCTGTAGCTTTGAATGTTATTTCCCATCTACATAAATGCGGACATGTTATGCATCAGCACCAGCCCCAGGAATGCTGCATACTGACATTCACTATGTGTATGCAGTAAGCCTCAGTGAGAGGGAATCATCAGGGTGTGTGAGAGGTGTCCCTGGTATGGAGCTACACTTCATGAACATCAGCTGTTGGTTTATTTACTTCTATGAAGCTTTAAGCTATCATGATTCTTAGTGAACTTCGGGGCCAAAAGCATAAATAGGAATTGTATTAAAGGATATTTTTAAATGCACTTTCACAAAGGTCATTTTGTTCACAAATGATCAGTGATGCATGACTGGCGAGAAGGAAGTGTACTGGGATTTAGGATATACTGGCACTTTTCAGACTTTGAGAATCCTCATCAATCAATCAACCAGTAACACAGCTGAATTCTCAAAAAAATCTCTGTTCATAATCTTCAGTTTGTCCAGCATATCATGCTACAAAATATTTTTATGTAGTAAGATAAAAATTCAAACCCTAACTTCATATCTTTCTGAATGCAGTACACTTTTTTGTTGATTATTGTCAGCATTAAATTTTTGGAATGGTACGTTTAGTGAATATACACAGAAACTTTATTACAGTTCAAAGCAAAATGATCTGACTCAATTCTGTCTGCTTATAGATTAACTCAAAAAAACAATGGTCATCAGGTAGCGCTGTCCCAGATGTAGAAAGGCTCCAGAACCATGCTGGAATGTGTGTCCCCTCTATAGCCTGTAGAGGACCCCCCCCACCAGAGGAGCTGGATATTTCCTGCTAGAAACTGTGGGCTGTTGATAAGGCTGCACCAGTGCACATACACCTCTGAAGGGACTGGAATAAGGCAGGGCCCAAATACCACATTATGCTTGAGCGCAGTGCTTTTATCATGGCTTTCCCAGGCAAAACAAAACAAAGTGATTAAACAGCACAGCAGACTGCAGGTGCTGAATTTAGCCATTAACATGTCATGAAATTTGATGTACAGCAAGAGCAGGAGCATGCCATGGAGCAAGTAGGTGCACAAACCAGTACTGAAAACAAAAAAGTCAGTGCTGTAGCCAGAAACAGGAAGTAAAAGCTAAACGGGTATTAAAACCATTAATTCTATCTAGCACTCTCCAATCAATTATTGTGTTACCTTGAGCTCTTAGGCCCCAGACTGTGACAAAAAGACTGTGATGGGTTGACACTGGCTGGCAGCTGTGCCCTGACCCACGCGCTCACTTCCACCTCCTACCCCAAGTGGGATAGGTAAGATGCTCGGAAGGCCTTTGAATACAATGTTCACTTCATAACTTCTTCAGTATCGAGAGAGGCTCCTGCCAGCATTTCCTAGTATTGCTGATGGCTGTGGTCCTGAACTCCTACCGCAGAGCAAATGGTTCTGCATCATATTGAACAGCTGCAGTCAGCAGCTGTGTGGATTTGGGAACATCAGCTGCTGAGACAAAACAACAGAGATCCAATACAAACAGATTTCAGTGTTTTTACCCATAAAGAGAAAAATAATGGTTATTCTGGAGATGCTAGTAATTCCAAAGACTTCAGTGATGAAATTAAATTGATGTTTTTGTAATAAGTCATACTGAAAAGCTATGTATCTGGATGGCCAGTCTGAAACAAGCTAGTGACAGATGCAGACTGATGTGATTCCTGAACATGCATACTTTCTAATGCTATTTTACCCATCTCTGTATTTTCACAGAGATTTAGGTATGTGTTAACAGAAAATGGTGCTATTGCGGAAGTCACTGTGACCACAGTCTGAATTCCTGGTGGCAAGCTTCAGAGAGTATAGAGTATGAAACACATCATTCCAAAATTGCTGCTTTCATTTCCAATTTCTGAAGTTCCATAGTTAGCCTACTCTTCAGAAGTAATTCAGCTGTCAACATCTTGTATGGAGTACATATGTTCTACCTTATGGTAATGAAAGGAAGGAACTTCTGTGCTTGTCATTACATGCAGGAAGTAACTGTCAAGAATGTGGCCGTGCCTGGCCTTGCATTTTCCACATTATGCGACTTTACATAAACATTTGTTAATTAAGTTTAAAAATACCATCTACCAAATTTTAAATAGGTTTTGTTTATGAATATACAGTTTTCTTGTTGGACTTACAATGCACATTTTTGGAAAAGGAATGTGGTAACAATGCAAATTTATTAATAGTATGTGGTGGGGAAGTGAGCCGGAAAATACTCCACATTAAGGACAGAATTTGTAATTATAGTCTTTGTATTATGAACTAATGCTAGTAGTTTTTCTCACCTAAAATACTTCCTGAGAAAGTTCCTGGTAATTCTGACAAGACAAAATTTGTTTCTATTGCTGTGCTGTGAATATAGGATACCTTTGAGTTCACTAGTGTTTTGTCCTATATGTCCACTTGGTGGTGCTGTTGTTCTGCAGTTATTAAGCACATTGTATAACTGAGCATAATGACTTGCACAGATATGCAAAAATCTCTGGAACCGCAACAGGGACAAGGAGTTCCATATGTACAAAGTAAATTACAGTATTTTTTTAAAATATGCTTGTTTAGGGACAGAACAGTCCATCCTGTGATGTTATTCTACAGAATCTGGAGGTGCCCAATATTCTAATTCTTATACTCCTTTATTATTCAACCAGCGAACAAAATGTGCATTGTAAATACACAAGAGAATATCTTGCAACTGCAAGTTTTAAGAAATATGCTCAGTAATTGTCTGCTAGTATATACACATTAAGACCAGTGCGCATAAACATCTTGTCACCTCTAAATCTGTGCTATTTATTTCTGTTTTATGATTAGTACCAAAGATGCCTGTTTCCATATTACTTTGTCTGTGTTATCAAAATCTGAAAAGTGAAACTACTACTTAGAAGGTGAGGCCAGGCCATGCAAAAAACTTATTTTATATCATTGCAAATGGAGATAGTTCTACACAAGTTCCTCAGCTTTGCAACATTTTATCATGTTTTGTACTTCATTTAGATATTGAAATAGATAATGTAGTGATAGCAGAAGAGTAAGATTTCCTTAAGTAAGTTTTTTTTTTGGTTTTTTTTTTTTTGTTGTTTTTGTTTTTTGTTTTTGTAATCCAGCAGGTTATTGTAGTAGGTTTAAATCACAATTTAATTTACTTGCTGTTGAAGAAGATTGTTTTTCTTTAGATTATTTTAAGATTAATGCTTAAATTGTTTGGGAAAATGCATACTGTGTTATAAATGTGTTAGTGGAAGTAACTGGATGTCATTTGTCTAGAGAGGTAATGCATGTGAAATTATTTTAACCCTTGCAGTAAATAAATGACTCTTTGACAGAAATTTTGCAGCAAGAGTTAATTTGCCTTAGGTCACGTGTGGGTAAGTCATGTTTGGACAAGCTTCTGAACTTGTAATGCTTCTCTAATTTCTGCTTTCCAAAGTTTGCAATTAGGATTTCTTGAACTAGAAAGAAGTATGAAGACAGATTTGAGTGTTTGTCCTTCTCGCAGTACTTCAATTTACTCTGAGACAAGTTTTAATTGGTTTTGATTTTATTGTTATTATAGCAATCAGCATCTAATCTTTTGCTAGAATAGACAATTGCCAAATTATTATCTAATGATACAACTGTAAATATATAGATGCATTGTTTGAGATGAAGAAATTAAACAAGGAATTTCATTAAATGCTTTTTTTTTTTAATTGGTTGAGGATGTCAGAATTTATACACGTGAAAGTTCTTCAATTTTAGATTTACAACAGCATTGAAATAGCTAGCTCATATCCATATTGAACTAAAGCATCATAGTGGTCTTATCCCTTTCAATAAGTAAACAGGGAGGAATTTCTTTGTTCTTGTTCTGTTTGAAAATGGGAAAAAAACAGCCATCGTAAACACACCAATAAAGAGCATGTTATATAGAAATTTTATTATTCTTCTATTTTCATTCAAATTTGTAACACTGTTTTAACGCAGAATTACATCATGTTTGTGAAAACACTCTGCTTACTGGTTAAGCACTTATGCTTGATAAACAGTAAAAGGAATTTGTGACTGAATCTTCTCTTTTAGGGTAAATTGTTTCTTCTTAAAATTCTGTCAGTCCTTTATGATGACTTTTTGTACGCCAGCATAAAACCATTTTCATTAAAATAGGAAGTGGCAGCAAAATGTAGAATAGTGACAGTAAATTTTTAGAAGACAGATATGTAGGACATGCTGTGTTCTTGCTACATTACAATACATCCATCTTCCTCTTGCATCTTTTCTTGTATAACTTACAGGCTGAATAAGAGACAGCTCCTACAGTGTCTGGTGTGGACCCATGCGTGTGTTGATAGGAGAGAGGGGTACTGCAGGTCAGCTGACTGCTCTCTCTTCTCTGTGGGAAGACCAAACAGAAAAACATGCTGTTTTTTAGCTGTCAGATAGGCCAGACAGTCTTCTAACTGTTGGCATTTGGCTTTATAAGTTTTATTTAATGCATATTCTTACATGGTTACTTTCACTGTTGTATGGTAGAAATTGATTCCCAAATTTAAAACCATAATACTTGCTTATTTTGAAGGAGAGAAGAGGGAGGATAACCATATACAAAGAAATGGGGATGTTCTAAGGGTGAAAAATTATTATGTACTGTTTATTATGGACATTATGGAATGTTTATTCCATCTGGCTTTGAGATCCATATTCTAAGGCAGACTTCTGTGCTGCATCCTAAATTTTGCAGTCAGAAGGCTTTGGTAGTGTTACAGCAGTGTAAGGCTATGACCTGTTAGGAAAATGTGATTTTTATATCTGCGTGCCATTGTGCTAATAACGTGTTGAGGTTCTTGTTGTGTGGTTTGTTGTTTGGGTATTTTTATGAGTGAAAACTCAATTGAATCATGTCACGTTCTTAAATGTCTGTCACCTTTAAAGAGATGTAAGCATGTTTCACTTGTTTGTTTTCACATCTGTAGTTGTGTTCCACAACCATACTGCCGTTATAATTATAAAGAGAGCCCATTTTGGGGTTTATTTGGATTTGGCAACTTCGGGTTTAATTTTGGTGTGATGCATCATAATCTGCTCAGTATTGAAAGGAATAAGAGTTCCTCCTATTCTGACAAAATTGCCTTAACTGCATGATTTTTTGTCTGGGCCATAACATACCAAAATTACTGTTGTTCCTGTGCACTTTTGGGAGTAGAGCTATCTAATCAATTATGATTCCTTGTTTTCTTTCGCTGACTGTGAGGGCAGCTTGCTAAAAGTTTGATCACTGCTGGGCCCAAGGATTACTGCAGTTGAACCCTTGGCAGTTTTGCTAATGTTACAAGGACTTAAAGATCCTAGCTGCAGAGAAAAATAATATGCATTATTGAATTACGCTGTTTCTTTATCACATTTCCATTTTTACCGTTTGGGAAACGTTGAATGATACAAAGGAGGCAACCTCAATTTTTTTTGACCTTTTAAGGCTAGTGCTGCATTTCTGAGGTATGCCAAGATAAAATACATCATCACTGGTTGAAAAACAAGAATAGATATTAAATATATGTATCACTGAGAGAATCGCCAGATAATGACAAGAGGGAGAGAGGTCACAGAATGCAAATCCAGTTTCCAGTGAACACTAAAGCTGTGTGAGCTAATGGATTTAAAAACCATGCCCTGATAATTTTCTGTCTGGTTCTTCTAAATTAGGCATTTATCTAGATAATTATTTGTCCTCTGTTCTCAGTTTCTAAATGTCTGCATAAGGCTTAGTTTGTATTAATAAACATCTTGGGCATCTGTTGCAGAGGAAATGTTTTCTCAGTATCATTTTACTTTGGTTTCCTTTAGAGATCACGGAATTGCAGGGGTTGGAAGGGACGTCGAGATCATTGAATCCTGTCCTACACCAAAAGGATTGGCAGCTCAAGAGCCTCAATACGCACTCATTCCATACAGTTCATTAGCTTGCACAATTTATAGCTACTCTGTGTTTTACATTAAGTAGATTGATCCATTGATACTTCAGTTGCTCATTTTGCTAGCTAGTACGTTTCTCATTGTCAGTAGGCCCACATGCCATTCCTGATTCTTGGGAATTGGACTCAATGGTCTTTGGAGGTCCCTTCCAACCCCTACAATTCTGTGATTCTGTGATTACTGACCTGTTTCTTTCTTGCAATTCAGGGCAGTTTGGATTCTGTTTTTATTCTTTTTTGGGGCATTGGCTGATCAGTAAGCTAATAATAGTAGCTTTAGCTTTCGGTTTTAATTGTTTTGGCTATAGAACGCCATATAAGTTAGTTTGTATCTGACCAAAACAATTTGAAGATTGTAAAACTGTTTAAAAACTGTACTGAGGACATTTGGTCATCTGTTCTTCTTGGTATTTTTGAGAAGGCATATCATGGTTTTGCTAACATAAGGTATGGCAGGAGAGTTACTAGCCTTGCTGAGTGAATGTTGTATTACCAAGCTCTTTTAGGATTGATCTGGTGTTTGTGGCAGTGTAAACTTAAGCCAGTCTGAAGATTTCCGTATTGCTAAATACTGCTGTCTGTAGGACTATTAATAGCATGATGTACATAGATCTCAATTTTAGTGGCTTTTTACTTTCCTACAAAGGCAACTTGCTTCATTTTATTTTGAACAGGTTGAAAAATGGAGAGACAGCCCTGTATTTTTCTACTATTTCTGAAACGTTTTCTCAGATAGGACTTACTCTTTCTTCACTCTCCTACGTCTTTTTAAAATCAATCATTTATGTGTGTTCTGGATTTTTACTGACAGGGAAAATGCAAAGCAGATTTTTGGCCTGATCTTTACATAACAAATGAACAAAATTCAGTTGTCATTTAAGTGGAATAGATGCTATATCATATATTTATATATTTCAATGTAAATTGTTTTTGCAAAAAAAAGCATGTATATATGTTCAAAATCATTTATTTTCCAGATTTGACACTGGACTATTCCAGTATCACTTAGTACTTTCTTCTCACTCTTTTTGAAATTGCCAGGGTATCAGGTATTTTTAAAATAATATGGAACTCAACTTTTTTTTGTTAATATGTAGAAGACGGATTTTGAAAGATTAGTCATATTATACTCATAAGATGTAATATTCTTTAAAGTTCGTTAGCAGGGAATAATAGAATCATTGCATCATTAAGGTTGGATAAGATGTCTTAAGATCACGCAGGCCAGCCTTCAACCCCGTCACACCATGCCCACTAACCATGTCCCTGGGTGCCACGTGTACATATTTCTTGAACACCATCCAGGGATTGTGACTCTACTACCTCCCTCAGCAGCTCGTTCCAATGCCTCACCACTCTTTCTGAGAAGACATTTTTCCTAATATCCAGCCTGAACCTCCCCTTGCACGACTGGAGGTCATTACCTCTTGTTGATTCAACGGTTACCTGGGAGAAGACAGGCTCCCACCTCGCCACACCCTCCTTTCAGGGAGTTGTAGAGAGTGATGAAGTCTCCCCTGAGCCTCCTCCAGAGTAAGCAATCCCAGTTCCTTCAGCCACTCCTCGTAAGACTTGCGTGCAGACCCTTCACCACCTTTGGTGCTAGTTTTACATTTATGTAGTTTATTCTGTAAACTCTAGGTTCAAATTGATACTACGGTGTGGTACAAATGTGAGGTTTAAGTGTTTGCAGAAATTAAATACATCTTGGTCTCAGGAATAAAGACTCTAGATTATCTTGTGAATATCAAACTGATTAAATAAAAGAATCTGTAGAACAAACATCCTGTTTTTCTTCTGCTTCCATCTGCACTTAGATAATATGCCATAGCAAATTTGAAAACTGTCTTACCTATTCCTAAAATCACAAAGATCAGTTTATTTATTTCAGTGATGATCCCCCACCTAGTTAGATTCTTAATCAATCAGATAAATATCTTGCAATTTCTTGATGCCCACCCACCTAATTAAGTAATTTATATATGTATATATTATTTTTCCCAAGTGTGCACATTACATCTTGTTCCCCCTCCCCTACAGGATAGAGGAGAAAAACAAGTTTTAAAAGGTTGTGGGTCGAGATAAGGGTGGGGAGATCACTCACCAATCACTGTCATGAACAAAATAGACTTGGCATGTTGGAGATTAACATAATTTATTGCCTATTAATAATAGAGTAAGTTGGTGAGAAAGATGAAAATAAAGAACTCCTGCCTTCTGACCCTTCCTAGTTTGAGCTTCGCTCCAGCTCTTCTACCACAACCCTGAGCAGTGCAGAGATGTGGGGGTTGTGATCAGTCTGTAACACTTTGTCTCTGCTGCTACTTCCTTCTCACACTAATCCCCTGCTGTAGGATGGGATCCCTCCATGGGATACAGTCCTTTAGGAGCTGCTACAGCGTGGCCCTTACCATGGACTGCTCTTCTTCAAGATCTGCTCCAACATGGGTATGGCCCTTCCAGAAGATACTACTCCAGCTTGGGTACCCCATGAGTCATGGTTCCTGCCAGAAAACCTGCTCTGCTGTGAGCTGGAGTTTCTGCCAGAAGCCTGCAGTGCAGCGGGGTCTTCTGTGGGATTCAGTGTGTATGTCTACTCTGATGTGGTCTTCTGTGGCCCGCAGTGGAACAGCCTGCTCCTCCACAGGCCTCTCCTGGGCTGCGGGGGAATCTCAGCTCTGGTGCCTGGAGCACCTCCTGCCCTCCTTCTGCATTGAGCCTGGGGGCTGGAGGGCTGCTTCTCTCATTTCTTACTCCTCTCTCCCAGCTATTGCGCAGTGGGCTGTTTGTTTGTTTTTATCTTTTTTTAAAGGACTCTGCTTGACAGGTCCCTGGATAATATAAGGCCCTGTTTTCAACAGAAGGTTGGACCAGATGGTCTCCAGAGGTCCTTTCCAATCTAAACTTTCCTATGATTCTGTTCATTCTGTTTTTCTCTGATACTCAAGCAAATATGGAGAAACAGACTAAGGCTGTAGTACTGCTAGCAGTTTGTTGAGCCATGAATCCTGTGATCTGATCCATTCCTCAGAGCAAAATTATTGCACTATATTAAAAAGGAAAGTGGGGTGGAGGACAGTTCAGTAGAAAGCAGTGCCTGAGTTTTTCAGTGGGGGCAAGCGTCAGCTTACTGTGTAAATTTGAACATGACTGGCCAGGATCATATCGGAGAAGTGTACTTGTAAAGCTGAAGAAACTCAGGACGAAAAAGGGAATGAGGACTGAAAAGGCAGTGTGAATGGGGATGGTATACGCCTCGTATACTAAACAGTTTAGTATAATGTGTATGCACCATGTTGAGTGGTACAGTTTGTATGGCAGAACAGCTCTGGCAATGCAGGAAGCATCTAGATTGTGAAAGTGTTCTCTACTGGTATTAAGAACCATGTGCTATTGAGAGCAGGAGGAGCAAGTTCTTGAATGTTTCATCATCTGAACGATCTGAAGAAGCAGCTGGTGCTTCCTTAAATACCTGAGAAAAGAAAGAGGAGAAAATGAAAAGTTTGGAGTGTTTTTCAATACAGTCATCTGATCTTTTTTTTTTTTTTTAAGTCTATTTAAACTCAGCAAGATTAAAGACCTTTCTCCAAACTGAAGAATTGTTTATTTTTCATTGTTTCAGGGAAGTTGGAATGTCTAGTAGTTCTGTACCTTGGTCATCCACCATCCTTGACATTGTGGTTGCTTTTCTTTTCTGGTGTCTTCTTTTTCTCCTGAAAAGAATGTCATTTCTGTCCTAAGATTGTGCTAGGTCATTCCATTAGCTAACTACAGCAACTATCAGCACAATTTCTATGTTGAGAAGTTTTTTCACTGTAGTGAAAAACTGAAGGAAACAGAAGGCATCTTTTAAATATCAGAGCCACATATTGTTTTATGTATACAGTATGTCAGATTCCATTTTCCAGTATGACTTGGAAAGGAAATCATCAAGAAACCTGAGTCTGTGCTTTAGTGTGACTCCAATTATTGCTGCAGCCAATATCTGTTTTTATGTAGTGTAGAAGACGACCACTTTATGGAAGAGTTTTAATACTCACTACACTCTGGGCTTGCCCATCCAACCCATGCCACAGCTGATTGTTTATGAGGATTGTGTTGGGGACAGTGTCAAAGGTCTTACTGAAGTCCAGGAAGGCAATATCCACTGCTCTCCTCATTCTGGTTGTTTTATTGTAGAAGCTTATCAGGTTGGTCAAGCGTGACTTCCCCCTGGTGAATCCATGCTCATGACCACTCCTGATGATTTTCTTGCTATTCCTGTGTCTGGAAGTGGTTTACAGGATGAGCTGTTCCATCACGTTCCCCAGGACAGAGGTGAGGCTGACTGGCCTGCAGTTCCCCAAGCCCTCTGTCTTGTCTTTTTTGAAGATAGAAGCGATGTTTGCATTTCTCCATTCTTTGGGCACATCTTCCACTTGCTATAATCCATCTAGAATAGCTGAGAGTGGCCTTGCAATGAGGGAGGTGAGATTAGTTTGCATTAAATACAACTTGTATTTTCCCTCTAACAAGAATGCTGCATAAGCTACAAAAAATACTGTCTCAATATGTGGAATTGTCTCTATGCGGGTTTTGATTATCCCAACTGAAGAAAATAGATTGCTTTGTGGCATTGTCTGCTTAGCAAGCTGTAAGCCCTATTGGGCAGATTGCACGGTGTATTCTGGTTGATCTTACGGATTGTGGGTGGTTAGTCAAGTGTGTAGTGATGTCCATAGCTTCCAGTGCATTGTAGAAATGCCACTGATCAATATAACCATGCAGTCTGTAGTGTCTCCTGCAAAATAAATTAAGTCTAGTGGGGAAAAGTGGTATAGTCCCTGAAAAGCTATGGCAGCAGTACACAGCTGTGCTGATTTTTCTGGAGGCTTAATTTTAATCTAGGGATTTGAGGCTTTTTTTGTCTGCATGATAAATTTGAGGGTCTGTATTTCTGCATGTGCTTTAAAGTGTTTCTTTCATATCCCACTGTCCAATGACAGAAGGCAGAGTAGCTTGATGAATTCTGACAAGCAGCATGCTGTTTTATAAAATGTTACTAGATCAAGCTGTCAAATACTGAAGATTTTATATACTAGTCTTATAGCTGGATGTAATTTTTTTTTTTTTTTATGTATGTATATATTATCACCACTGGTCAAATATTGTTTAAAGATATGGGATGCGACTCTCATATCAGATTTTTTTTATGTAGTAATTCTACCATAGGAATGATTTTTTTAATACTGTGTTCTGAACTGTCAGCAGCATCTGCTCACTGCTTTGAAGCTATGTAAATTCAGATTGCAGAGCAGCATGTGTTCACTTTTCTTATGAGTGAGCTTTTCTTTAGAGCAATAACATGAGGTAATTCATTTCCTAATCATTACCGCTCTATTAAAATTCCTGTAAATATTTTTTTTCAAATCTGTAGGTAGTAGCTCAATTCCAAATTTCTTTCGTATCATGAAGCGACAGTTTACTGAGGCAGAGTGGCATGTAATCAAGTCTATGAATAATGAGTGGATGCAGCTGGATATGTTTCATCGACACTGGGTAATACATTTATTTCCTACTTAAAGACTACAATAATACAACCTGTGAATTGTTTAGTATGTTTTGTTACTATTGACATTATGATAAAACTGTATACTTTTATGGTTTCATGATCATGTAGAGGTTATCTATTTAATATCAGAGTAACTTCAAGACTCATAATACAACTGATATTTCTAGAAGGATTTATAACTAGTTTTAAACATGTACTGAGAACAAGCTCAATGATTCATATCTGTATGTTCATTTTTACACCCTGAGAAGGGTAATAACTGTGCTGGTAACTTTTTTCTCTTGATAACTGTCACTCTACTGTCATATTTACAGTGGTATAAGCCTTTAATTTATTTGACCTACAGTGTCTGCTTATAAATAATGTTTATGGAGAAGGTAAATTGAAACAACAAGTATAAACAGTGAGTATTCTTAAAACAGTGTTCTGTTTTTTAGGCCCTAAAAGAAAGCTTCTTGAAGGCTATTGGAGTTGGGATCGGCTTTAACTTGCAAAGAATTGAATTTCATGTGTCCCCATTGCAAATGGAAATAGGGAAGGTGTATAATGAGACCCAGATGCTGCTGGATGGAGAAAAAGAGGAAGAGTGGACTTTTGAGGTAAGAAACCTTCAAACTATTTTTTTAATTGCATTGCACTTTTTTTTTTTTAATTGCAGCTTCACACCTTTATTCTATATAACCTCATTGAAAAGATACAAATTAAAACTTAGGGTAAAGGTGACTGGCACATAAAAATATTTTTGTTGATCACAAAATCTTCCTACAAAGTACATTCATTAGAATGGCTTTTTTATTTTTTCCATTCCCGGAGTGTCATTCCAGCACTCGAGGATTTTTGTCCTAGGCCATGCAGGAAGTTCAGTAAAGTGTATTCAGACCTGACTTGTGAATAGTGTAAACAATTTTGAAGTTTTTGCAACTCAAGACATTCTGTGATTCTACGATCAGTTGTCTGAGAATGAGTCTGGTGATAACTGACTCTGTTAGTTAGCAGTTATGTTAAACGCTTGAAATGGAGGTGGTGTCTTTAGCTCTTTGGTTGTGTTTTTGTTGTTGTTTGATTGGTTTTCCTTTTTTTTTTTCCTCACCTGCTTGAATGGACAAGAAGCAATGTGTTTATATGGGTTTGGATTTAAGAGGTACTGACTGGTTGCTGTGTGTTGAAATGGACAGATGCAAAACAAAAATTGCCTTTACTTAATTGGAACATCATTTTGAGCACAGTCTTCTGAGTATTGGGTTTTGACTTTAATTTGTTTGGTTGTTTTTTTTTTGCTTGTTTGTTTTTCCTCCTTGAAAGTTATTGAGACTTAACACTAAAACATCTATGGGAATGACCAATGGCCTTCTTATGTGTTTTAAAGGACTGGGAGAGAAAGAACTGATAGACAGTGTGATCTCACAATATTTAATCATCTTAAAAAAAATTACAAGAGCACTCCAGAAGCACTTTCAATCTATCACTGAAAGGAAAAAATGGAAAAGACACTGTGACTTTAAAGTTGTCTATAAAGGGATTTTTGTTCCCATCTGTCCCTGTCTCCGTCTTCTGTAAGACTGTGAAGCATGTCTGTAGCTGACTGGAATTTCGAAGAATATACACTTTGCAATTCTATTTCATAAAATAGTCAAGCTTTCCATTTCAGTGATCAGCTTCCAGGATGCTTGAAACATTTACATTTTGCAAATCTCTGTATTATTGGATGCGACTGTTCTGGTAGAGCTTGTCTGAATGATGAATTTCTGGTGTATGCTTGTTTTACATAGCATACAAAGTACATGCATGGTATGCATGTGGTAAATAAAAAAATTAAATATGGCATAAGTTAAACGTTACTGCTACAAGTTAACCTGTTCACAGTTCATTCCTTTCAGCATCTCTAGTCACATTCGGGTTTCTGTTACTTGAAAATCTACCCACACTAAATCAGTTCTCATACTAATATTGCCGTGCTCTCTAGGATTTGAGCGTGTCATGAAATTCTATAGTGGGAATTACAGACTGGCAAAAAATATCTTAGGAAAGATAGTGACACATCTTGTACTATGGCTGTTTTCTGTGTTAATGCTAACTGTACCATTGTCATAGAAGCATTTATCTCTTTTGATTAACTTCTGAGGCTCCAGATTTTGATCTTTGAAGGCATGCTCAGAGATGATTATGTAGATAGCTGCCTATAATACTTAAATGTTTTATAATTTTATGTTTTTCTTTATAACTCAGTAATACTGCTAGAAGCTTAATTTAATTTTTGTCTGAGAAATACCTCCTCTTCCATGCTTGCCCTCTACTTCCCAAGAGCACGGCCTTATAACTGTGTAGATTGTATTATCTCAAGGACAGGGTTTATTATCATAGAATCATAGAATTATAGAATTGCTCAGGTTGGAAAAGTCCTTCAAGATCATCAAGTCCAACTGCAGTCAAACTGTTTCATTTAAGATACTAGCTCTGTTGGGTATTTCATTTAAATATCTACATTAATTAAAATGAAATGGAGAACGAAAAAAAGCAGTTAAAACAGTTTTTCAGTTATCTGTCTCCAGACTAAAATTAAGAATCGCTTTAGTTTTAAAATAAACTTCTGAGAATACAAAACGTTGTACCCATTTTCTTACTTCCGGAATTCTTAATTTTGTTTGGTCATTTGACCTTGAGCCAAACTCTTGAAATAATTCGGTAACTGTAGGCATTAATTTTGAGAAATCTGCAGGAGTCGACCAAGAGAAATCACGGAGAGTTGCCTGTAAGACTCCCTATTACTGTGTTTTCCTTGTGTTCTCTTTTGTGCTGAGTTCATTGAGGGGACTTCCTCTGTCAGATAAAAAGTTTGCTTTTACTTATCAGATCTGTATGGTAGGAGATGATCAAAGAGAGAACACATCTGTTTAAAATCCAATGATCTCACAGTCTGGATTCTCTTTCTTTGAGTTTTAAAGAGAATCTAGCTTACCAACAGTAAAGATAGTAAAAAATAGTATTTTTATTTCTCAAAGTGTACAAAAATAGTCTGAAATCTCCTTTAGAGAATACCATGCCTTGTGAAAACAGCAACTTAGAAGCATAAAGACTTGAAAAAAATGTACTGCCTCATACTTCGCAAGCAAAAAAAAAACAAGTCGAGAGAAATACTGGTGAATCAAACTACAGGGGCGTGCATCTTGAATTTGTTCACATTGTAGGTAGAATTTTCTGTGAACAGGCTTTTTTTCCTGTTTCATTGTAAATACTAAATATGTCTTGTTGTATAGTTGCCTTTTTGCTGTCTTTTTACCTAAGGGTTTAGTTTTGTACTTCTTCCCTTTGCCACTCCTCATGTATTTTTGAGCTTGGATAGAAGGCAGTAGCTCAGGAACATCTTAATGGTAGATTGACGTAGTTTTAGGCATTTGATTCGTTTATTTCTCTAGAGATTATTTCTCACATTCCCTTTAACTATCTTGGAGGTAGTAGGCCAAAAAATACAGTAAAACTTCATTTAGAAGCATAAATTGAGTTTCAACATATGTCTACTATGTGTGCCAAATGAGTAGATTGCTCTGTAAGTAATGCCTCCTATTTATTTCGATGGAAACGACAACAGATAGAAATAGCACAATAACACTGCTTGATAGAGGAAATTTCTCAGCTACAAAACACTGTTTTTCAACACAGTCACTGCCATTACCTCTGCATTTTCACCAGTGATGAACAGGAGCACCACCCTCTGCCTCACTGTGCTGACATCCACTGTTCGGTCTCCATAAATGGTCAGCAAATGCTGACGAATGGCAGTGGGTGCCATTTTTTCACATGGAGGAATTCAGTTGTGTATCTTTGCTTCATATACACTTCCATGTCAGACTCCATTTTGTCAGACTGCCCCTCTGCTGCCATCTGTCACACAGCAACAAAATGTAATGAAATATTGGTGGGAAGGTTCCACCTCTACTGCCATACCACCAACATCTGCCTCTGACGTTGCAGGCCAGCATCATAAAACAGGAGGCATTGCTTTCTGAGCAGCCCTCATATGATTTGTTTGCAATTGGCAGAGCATATGTGGCTCTTTTTTTTTTTTTTTTAAAAAAAAAAAAGGATAATTGATTTAGTAACAATTAAAATGTAGTAATCAACTGAAGTGTGATACAGTATTTGTGTCAGGGTGTTATTTTAGGATGGAGACATACGCTTTGATTTTTATTTTTTCATATAATTATATGAAATAGTTCTGTATTATCTTTTTGCTTCTTTTGAAGAAAATAAACTTACAGAATGAAGTACTAGTTACTTTTAATATAGGTGAAGGAAATTGGTTGATGGTGATTTTGACAAGTTTTATAGTTCAGAGAGAGAAATGCATGTATATAATACCTATCTGTAGAAGACCTGCTACAGATACGTATATAGAAAAAAATCCTAATGATGAATCCTAGTAAAGTGCATTTGTGACCTTTTCTCACTAATCTCAGTTTCATACAGTTAATTGGGGAGAATGGTCAGATAGCATTTACTGGAGCCTCTGTTAAGTAATTTTTTTTTTTTTGCTCCCTATCTCAGTTTTTGTAGAATCAGTATGGGGAGCACCCATTCACCTTGAACTTCCCTCAGTGTTAGAGAATCGCCTGGTATCTCTGCTGCTACACAAATAATTGCTTGTGTATTTTGATAACAAATACTTTGCTTGATTTGCCTACTTACAAACACATTGCTTCCAAAGTGAGATTACCTGGGTTAATTTGAAGCATACTTAATAATTGTTAGTATGCAACAGTAATGGAGTCTTTCACCCTCAACAAGAGGAGTTTGTTCTATTGTATTTTGAGGAAAAAATAGAAATGAAAGCTGTTTCCAAGAGTAGCTAATCCAACTGGATTCACACAGCAGTCAGTGCTGCTGCCTGTGAAGGTGCAGTTTGCTTGTAAACTGTCTGTTGAGTGAATCCAGACTGATCTGAATCCCAAACACATCATTCTGATGAGCCTTTGCAATGAGGTAATTATAAATCTCATTGTGCCTTTAGTTGGTTCAGAGAAAAACAAATTTTTATCTATTCTATGTTCTCCGTTTTATAGACAGGAATCTTAACAAAACCAGAGGAATTTCTGTACTGTTCATTTTGTTTCCAGTACTGCTGCTGTTTTTGTTTAGTCATCTGTTTTCATGCAGGATGTCGGATTTAATTGATGAGTTTGTGTACAGATATCTCCAGTTGAATATGAGGCAGACTGATATGCTGTTTTTTAAGTTTCTCTACGCTGCATTAACTCCACACTGTGAGGGTTTTGCTAGTCATTAGCAGGAGCCAGGAAAGATCTCCTATGTTTGTTCTGGGTTTATATTTCTCGGAAGCAATGAAAGTAAGATGTACTTACTTTCATTGGGCATGAGGCTGAGGGCATAGTTTGTTACATTTTATTAGAAGATGCTGAAAACTGTTTTGTGACCTCTAATGCACTAAGGATATGTGAGGTAAATGGGAGAGAACCCTCTGAATTAATTATTCACTGAGAGGGGTCTCTGCAGGAGAATGGTCCCCCTTATCTAAAGAGTCACTTCCACTTAAATGCAGCTTAGAACTGACAGAAAATGATTTTGTTAACTGTATATAAGAGACTTTACATGAGGTATGTTTGTAGTTGCATAAACAAAAGTGATATATCAGTTCACATCACAAAAACAAACTTCTGTGCATTTGGCTTAAAGCTGTAACACAATTGTTTTCAGTCATTTGACAGCAGGTGTAGGCCACTATGTGCTGAGCTGCGTGCAGTCTCATCAGTCTGTAGCCTTTTGGCCAGGCAAAAAAAATGAAAAAAAGGCAGGGGGGAAGTAAAGCAATCAGAAAGCGGACATGGTCATTTTTCTTCAAGACAAGCACAAAACATTGCCACCTTAGAACTATACCAATTGTTTGCCATTATTTCTGCTCCTGCACCATCACCTATTGGCCAAGGCACCCATATCTTTGACTGTAAAGTGCCCCAGCCTAGTGGTACTTCTACATGTGAGTAGAGCAGATACTGTCCTAACTGAGCTGGGTTTGGTAGATTGAAACCAAGCATCTTGGCACCTGTTTTATATACAGTGCTATTGGGGAATCACAGAAGAGAGGACATAATGATGTTTTCTTTCTGTAATAATGCAGTGTGTTAGTATTTTGCAAGGAAGTGGAAATGGGAGGTTCAGTCATACCTCCCAGGAGGGTATCCACGCTAGTAGCTGATTTTCAGGTTAGTGGTAGCATCTAAATTGTTTGTTGTTTTTTTTTTTTCCATTTTAGAAAGTTTGTGCAGATATGGTATGGAAATTTTTTGATAAAGAAGCAAGGAAAACATTTTCTCCTTTATTAAAAAAAAAAAATTAAAAAACCCCCCAAGATTATGGCTTAACTATAAAATAAACATTCAGAAACCATATATAAAAGAAGTTTCTTCTGAAATAAATTGCTTGTGATGAATTCTTAGCTGTTCTACGGTGTGGGGAACTTTTAAATAAAATTGTTAAATATAAATTATATTAAAATATTGTTAATAATATCCATTAATAAGATTATTAAGGGATTATTAATAAATATTGCTATTAAAATATAAGTTATATTTATATAAACTAAAATACATGTTTTAAAATAGATTTTTGTGGAAAACTGTATTTCCACAGAGCAGTGTTCAGATTACTGTGTCAGCAATTTGAAGTTGTGTACTTACATGATGCCCACAGCCAAGAGCAAGAAGGTCATTGCTTTAAATTTACACATATGTTCTTGGTTTTTAGAATGTCCTCCAGAGAAAGTTTGTTGTTCATCTCATTTGAAAATGAAGAGTTAAAATAGGTTGTATGGTTTGTGACTTAGAATGGTACGATAAAGGAGGACTAAGGTCACGGACTTGCATGTAAAAGTCTACAAATGGGTGAGATGATGCCACCTATAGTAATGAGTTCATCTCTGCTAACTGTATCTGCATCCTTGAGCTCTCCAACAAACTTTCTAAGAAGGGCTATTGCTTTCTGGATGTCATTATTCTAAAGTAATTTAAATGGTGCTTTGGTATTGTTCTGAGCCATATTTTAACTGTGTATGTAGTCTCTGCTGGAAACAGAGTGAAGAAAAAACTTTCACATTGCTGTTTTTCATCTTTACTAGGAAACACGGTTAGATGACTGTCATCACATTGCGGTGGCTCTTGGGAAACAAGAAGGATTTGGACAGCAACATACTGATGTAAGAAATTACCAAGTGTTTGCAGGTCTTGGTATCTTGGTAACTAATTACTTGAACATAAGCTTAGCGTGATGCCTTAGCTAAAATAAGGCCTCATCTCAGATGTAGGGCCAAGGAGAAGAAGGCTTATCTTAACTGCAGTGTTAGTCAGATTGTTGGAGGACTGTTATGTTTAGTTATGTTGTGCCTATTTCAGAAGAGCTAGGAAAGAGAAATGATTTCAGAAGACAGCAACAGATAATGTTAAGTCTGAAATGTACATGCTACAGCATTCACTGTGTTTATTCAAGAGACGATTCAGTGATTTTTGTTACAGGCTGCTAGACGAAAGTCAGAAAGATTGATTTTATAGATAAAAAAGGATATTTAATCTGAGCTGCTAAACTATTGCACCATCTCCCGTTTTAATGGGAGACCATCACTGCATGTATCCAAGGGCAGATCCAGCTCTCAAACACCATTAGGACAGTTCTTGAGACAAGTGATAAATACCAACAGATTGGAAGAACAGCAGTGTTGGTCTTCATTCCTCATGGTCTCTTTATGGAGTGAAGCAACAAAGCTACATGAAAGCTTTTCAGGAGTTTCTGTATAATTTAGCAAAGACCTGGGCCATGAAAATAGCAGTAAAAGTCAAATTTGAAGCAGATTGACAAGTCATAGCCAAAATAGCCAGAGAATCAGCAGAAGGAAAGTGTGACACATAGTCGGGTTTGTCTGTGGCATTTCAGTTGCTCACAAGAAAATGGGTCTGTTGTTTTCTGTTATCTAGCTAAAAGACTCTACCAGGAGCTACCAAAAACACATACTACTGAATGAAAGTAATTACAAAATCTGTGTGTTCATAGATAATAAAGTGAAGCAGATCTTTTAGATTGTATTGGTTAGATTCAAAAAACAGAACTACATTTGAGGATGTACTCTATCAAATGTTTTTTAGGAAAATACATGCGTTCTCTTGGACAGAATGTTTATTATGCAAGTATACTACAGAATAGTTACTGACTTGCTATCACTGTCGTGCACCTTAAAATTATCAGGAAGGGAACAGATGTGGTATATATTGGGAGTTATGATGCAAAGTATTTGAATCAAGAAAAGTCTCAGAGGCATACTTGCTCACTAACTAAATTTATAAAGACCTAAATTTCATTAGCTTAATCCACCGAAAATAGGAATTATTGAGTAACACAAGCAGGCATTGTTTGACTCCTCAGCATGGAAATGAAGTGAAAATGTCTGTATGTTTGTGTTGTTCCTTTTTCATGACACCTTTTAACAGTAATATGGAGGAAATAAATTTCACCTTTGTATTTTCTGTGGAAACCGTCAAAGGGATTCTGTCTGTTGTTAGATATGTTGAAGGGAAAGGATCTTTTTCATCTTTGTTTAAGATTGAATGTGTAGACATTATTTAGAAGAACTTAGAGCCTTTGTCAAATTCATGCAAATTTTTGCCTTCCTGGAATTACACTTGCAGGTAGCATGCAGCAGGATATACAGTAACACACGTTCAGAAAAAACAAGCCTTTTTTTCTTTGATATACAAATTTTCTTGAAGTGATGAAACTAATGCAGATACTGTGACACGCTCATCTTCTATATCTGAGTTTGCACTTAATCTGGATTTAACTATGGCAATCACGGCTTGATTGTTACTGCTTTTGTCCCTAAGAGTTTCTGTGAGGAGACTGAGTGTATGCACAACTCCAGTGATGGCTGACATTAAGAGGAGTATGAGTAGACATTCCTCCATTGGAGTAAATCCTACTGCTATCATCTCAAATAATCACATCTGGTGTAGAATGTAGTAGTTTGTTTTTTGCTTTTTCTGAACTTAAACACTCATTCTGTGGTGTTTATAGGATTCTCCATCTCTAGTTCTCTCAGTTTTCTGAACTGAATCAGTGCAAAACTTACTTCTTCTGTGCACCCTGTTACATGCTTCTGTTAGTCGATGTATAGTCCAAATTAGTGACAGTGACATTGGTTTTAACTGGAATATTTTCTTTCTACAGTACTCAATATGTAGTTTTAACTTTACAGGGAAGGTTACAAGAAGAAAATGGAGATTTACTGATTCCTGAAAGATTAATATCTCTTTTCCTTAGGTATATTCCATGCAACCTCATCAACCACAGTTTACATTATTGACTTTTGAAGATTTAGTTGCACCTGGCATTCCAGTTACACCTGAGGATTCTGCATACTGGGATAACTTTTGCTCTAAGCAAGAGAGTCCAATGAAACAGATTTCAAATTGAAGATGGGAATGCTTAGAAACAAAAGGTCATAGGAATACATGTAAATAAGAATTGTTTTATTTTATATATTTCCCATTAAGTCATCTTAATTCACCTTTTCAAAATTGACATTTTCTGTCAGTATTTAAGAAGATAGCATGTTTCCTTGCTGAAGGAATTCTGAATGAAAAGTCTAAGCTGATCACATGGATTTTTGATTCTCCGTGCCTTTGTTCTCATACTTTGGTAGCCCTTACTGGTAGCAGGAAGCAGAGTTACAATAATGTTGTTGATCAGTCAGCAAGAGCTTAACACATAGAAGTGTGTTTCTGTGTTTTATTTATACTGGACTTAAATTATTGTTTAATGTTGTCACTTGTCTTAAAAAAAAAAAAAAAAGTTTTATACTCCAATGGGATGAATAAAGCCAGAGGAATTGATTAAAAAATCCTTTTGCTGCTACAATATGGCACAAGTGTTGTACAAGATTTGAGGTTTAGTTATGTAAAAGCAAGCTGGAATAGTCCGAGTTCTGGTACTCTTGGAACTAGACATGTGTAAAATTAGATTGAGGCAGGAATTTAACATAAAAGTATTCCATATCCTTTTCACTTAAAACCTTTGTTGATTAAAACTTTTTGTATCTAATAGAAGTTTTGATTTTTAACTTCATTTTTGTGTTGTGGTTTTTTTCACTCTGAGTAATAGATGTTTGCCAAACAGCAGTTCTGTTTCCCCGGGCTTGCGCTTACAGCTTTACAATCCTAGACACTTTAGTCATGTGGAGAAAACAAAACAAAAAATGCCTTTTTTTTTTTTTTTTTTTTTACAGATATTGTTTCATCACCTCAAGACAAAATATTTTATTATGTTATAGTAAACTGAAATTTCTGGAGAAGATCTGTAGATCTTGAGTATAGTTTTAGAATATTTCATATTAATTTCCAAGATAAATTCAGTGTTGTAACATTGCTCTTTTTCTTCTTTCAAGTCATGGATACATTGTAGTCTTCCTAAATGTAGGAAGACATACCAAAGAGATTGATTGAGTCCTACTCAATAGAACAATTTTCATAGCTCTGAAGTGTTTATTTCTGTCAGTTAAACATAACTCTGCTGTGAATTTAGATTTGTGCAAAACTTGGCTGCTGTATTCTGACTAAAAGAGAATCTGTTTGTTGTAAAACCATGTGATATTACAAAGATGAATACAAAATTTAGAGAAGGATGTGAGCTTTTAAGATTTAGCTGTAGATAATCCCAAATTCAGATATGCTGTTAAACTTTTCTACTTCTGCTAGTTTGGGTTAATAATTTTGTATCCATTTTAATGACTCTCTCATCTTGCATGCTAATCATGGGGTGTGTGTGTGTGTGTGTGTGTGTGTGTTTTTCCTATAGAACCACTAATCATTGATAGCAGTGTATTTTCTCTCCAGACTCCAGAGAGGTTAAATTAGATGTTCAGCAACTTCAAATCTGAAGTTAACAGAGATGTAGAATCATTTTTATATGTAGAATAATTATAAGTCAGACATTCCAGACTGGATTCAGAAATGAAATACAACTTGCACTAAATAACTGGAATTCAACAGATATCAGAACAGGCTGTTCAGAGGGTATGTACCCACATCGTTTACTGGTATAGGATATTTTTGACTGCTTTAGTTGACTTAAGTTCATTCTGTCCTATCTGAAGTGTTCTATAATCTAGATGGGCAAGCATGTAAAGGTGTTTAAGAGCCGAGATAACCAGATGTGTTGCCAAGCTGAAAGAATGGAGATATCCTGCCAGTGGTTTTGGAAGCCTGCAGAAGGAGGAGGCCTGTTTGGAATAAGAGGGTAGGGGAAAGGACTAAGCTTCATGACTGCCTGTTTGTTACTGCTCCACTTCGTGCCAGTCCTCACCAGTCACTGACCATCGGTTGCAGCTGTACAAGACAGTCTAAATTACCATCTTGTTGCTAGAGTTCTAGACAGAATCATCTATGAGGTTGCAGTTCTTCACAGTATATTTTTGCCACGTGTTTCATCTACACTGAGTACTTGAAATCTCTTCTCTTTTAACCTTACGTAGGTTAAGATTAGGTGATGATAATAACTTGTGAAGAGCCATTTAGGTCAGGTTGCTTTGTGTCAATGCAAACTGACAGTTTTTACACTTGTATTTAGCAATGTGGAAAAGAGCAGCTGTGTAGGCATGGAATTTACCCACATGCTGCTAAGAGACCAGCTAGATGCTCTGACATCAGAATGTTTTTCTGGACATCTGTCTGTCACAAAAGCACGTATTAAAGTAAGTGTAAGTATTATGTGCAAATAGAGCAGTGAAATTATATTAATTTAAAATTATTGGGGTTTCAACATCACGTTTCCCATTATATGAAAACTGAGCCCCGTGTACATATGTGATCATAACACTGTCTTCCTTGTGTTTCCTCAGAGTACAGTTCTTAATGCCCAGAGAGTATGCATGCTGTTTTTAGAAATACTGGTCCAGCACAGCTCTAACTTACCTCACTACTTCAGAGTGTTTTCCCCAGTCCAGTGCAGATAAGATGACCTTTACTAGTCTCCATCACTGTTCTGTCTGCAAGAAATTTCCCACTTACATCCAGAAATTCTCAGGCTTTCAGATTCCTTCTCCAGAGCTCCCTTCCCTAATCACTTGTTTCATCCACGCTGCCCTAAAGATGACCACGTAACTTGGAGACTGAAACGTAAGAAGTAGTAAAAACAGGCTCTGCTCAGCATGAGCCCTTCCCAGAAGATGCTGTGGCTGGGTTGTCTTTTCTTCTATGGAACAGGATTGACCAGGCTCCCTGCAGAAGCAGAGGTTTAAATCTTCAATCATAAACTGCCCTAGACTGCAGTTCAGCCCTGTGCTTCTGAGTACCTATTAACAGTCTCTGACCAATAAATAATTTAACAAATAAATATGTAAAAGTCCTTTTAGGCTCATCTATGTCAAACAAGCAAAGTAATTGAGATTGTGTTGTTATAAGTAACTTTGTGTGTAAGGACTCAGACCTCCCCCATTATCTGTGTGGTGCTCCCTCATCTTCTGTCCCCCATGTGCTTATCCACATGGAGAACTTCGACCGTTGCCGTATGCTCAGCACAAAACATGGCTGTTCAATTTGATCTTTCAGTTTTGCTGTTTAATGAACAGATTGTCAAAAGCAGATGAATGTGTTTAGCTTGGACATAGTACTATCTTTGAAATCTTCATGCATCTTGCTTAAACAGTGTTGGAGTGGAATAGGAACTTCAAGCGTCAAAACTTCAAGACAAATTGCAGTTATGTGACAAGAGACTGGTGTCATTTGATGTGAAAATATGTAGTTTTGAAAAGTGGATTATATGAATTCATTCAGGCTTTCACAAAGTCTGTAAACCTATGCAAAATATATCTTGTTATTATATTATGGAATCAAATGCACTGATGCTAATCAAATGTTCTGGGTCTTAGGCAAGAAATGGTAGGTGTATCAGCAGAGGTAGTATAAATATGATTGTAATTTATAGGTAGCACCCAGGCAGCAATTCACCTCAGTCATCTTTACCTTAACAATTGCAATAAAAACATGATGCGAAAAGAAAAGCAGGCTAGGAAGGAAAGGTAGCTCTTCAAGTGAGCAGAGAGATGGGGTTTTTTGGAGCTTAACAAGACCGTAGATCTACATTCAACAAAGATGATGAGCAGTGTCTGCTCAGTATTGATAGAACCAAGTTTAAAACAGTGATTCAGACCTTCCTCCTTAACTGCTGTCTAAATCTACCAGTGTCTGGACGTGGTGATTTCCTGTATTTGTGATTCTGAGCATGTTTAACCAGAGTACAGATATTTGAGATTGCTGTACTCTGTATAGAAAATGTAGGTACGAAAACAGACTGAATTCTTCACAAGAGAGCTAATGTTTTATTATTTTTTAAAATGGTTTTTGTAATATGGTATCCTTGTGCTGTAGCTACAGTTTTGTGGGTTTTTTTACAGCTAGATGCAAAGGATGACTCCTGTTTCTACTAAAATGGAGTTTAATTTCTTTATCACAATAAAAAGTGCATTATTTTATGGTTTTGTTCTTATTTTGTGTTAACTCTTTATGGCTCTGCTTTTCTGAGATTTTTCTCTCTCACTGTTTAGATATAGGCATAGATAGTATTACCGAAACATTTGTCTCTTATTATTTCTGAAAGAATTTAGGAGAACAGAAAACTGTATGCTCGTAGAGATATCCTTTAGTTATGAAATGAAGGTCTGGACCAACTGCCTGTTCTGTGGCATGCTTAGAAGACGAGGTGTGCTCAAGTCTTTCTTTCAGGACAAAGAAACTCCCTGCATTATTCCTGCAATTTTAATTTAATAAAGTGCAACCTAGTTTCTTGACACAAACTATGTTATTGTGTTCTACATTAGAGAAAATACTTCATTCTTTGGACTAAACTGCAAAAATAGTGTGATATTTAAGACATGTCCAAAGATAGATACACATTTTTATATGTGAGAGGCTACAGTGTAGTGTAGTGGTTCTTATTAGTACATGCAAGGAAGTTTCTAAAGAATTTTGAAGCAATGTTGTGGAACAGAAAGGTTCTTCATGTTGTAGTAAGACCTTGTTCTCTCTCCCACACACACACGCATGAAAAATCTTGGAAAATTATTTTGGCTTTACAGATGTAAAGAGAAGATAATGCATGTTTTTAGACATAACAGCACCATCCTGTTTCCTTATGTGTCGTCTGGGCTTGTGCTGTGTCCTTGGTGCCATGGCCCCTCTGACACACCTGGCTGAGGGACCTTTTGCTGCAACAGCTTTTAATCAGCTGCTCCCAGTGCAGGAAGTTCTTGCTGGCAAAGACGTGCCCCAGAGCTGACAAGCAAATATTCTGGTGTCATTACCAGAAAGTGTTCCGGTATCCCCCCAGTAAATTAATGGAAAAGTTAAGTAAAACAATTATATGTGAAGACTGTAAATGATGAGGGAAAATGAATGTGAAAGACAAGGTGAAAGTGTAGTAATGCTAGCTTTTAACTCATGAAAAGAAGTTTTTATTTCTGTTTTGCTCCAGATTCTCAAAGCAGCTGAAATTATTTCAATCAGTTTTTCTGTCAATCAGTAATATAAATATTTGTGTGACTTTTTTTTTTTTTGTCTTTCCCATCAAGGTTAAATAGTAGGATTCATCTTTAACACTTCAGAAGTTCCTGTTAAGATTTTAAAACTAGTGCCTTTCTGTTGTCACAGTAGCTTAAGGCTTCCAGCCTTGGTTCAGTGTTCTAAAAAATTGCTTTCCTTTAATCTTGCAATAGGTGGAATTTCACTCCAGTGACCAGTCACATCCAGTTTATCCAGGGAAATCTCTGATAACGGACAGAAAGCAGAAACTTGGGCTGCCCTTGAATTCACATATAGGTTAACCACTCTCCCCTTTTTCTGTCCAAGTCTGTGTGTCCAGGATCTTCTTAGCCGCCCAGGTAGGGTGTGCTTCTTCCCTTTCCCTTGGGACAGCAGCGCTAAGGGATGATAGAGGCCGGGGTCACACAGCATGTCTGAGATGTCCTCACACAAATACAAAGACAGAGCTCTGTCACCTGCACAACACAGCAGTGCTTCTGGTGTTCACTGGGAACCTCCTGTGTGCCAGTTTGTGCCCACTGCCTCTTATTTGAAATTTATGCAGGTGTGCATATCCTCCTTATAGCCTTGCATCCTAGCAGTCAGATAAAGTGAAATGTATAATTCTTTGCCTTTTAGAGGGAGGTGTAAACAAGAAAGAGTTTTTTTTTTTTTTTTCTTTTTAACTCTGTCCCTAAGGCAGAGTAAATTAGGATCTCTGCAATTTAATTTGGGAAAATGCAACTACACAGATATGTGGCAGCTAACAGTTTGACCTAGTGTACTAAATTGAGACTGGGACTCGAATCGTAACCATATATTTGCTGATGTCTTTATTACTGAGAAAACCTTATTTTGGTCAGTAGGAAATTGATCCGAGTACTGATCTGCATCATAAGCTTCATGGGATTGGCATGTTTTGGAAAAGTGCTAAAGAAATGCATTTAAACCTCAGGTGGGAGAAGGACCTCGGATTACTTTAGTCACTATGACTACAACAAAAATTGCTAGGCAGTATAGCTTTAGATCAATTTCACAGAAGGTACTGAAGTTTTTCAAAGCCATTATGAGTTTCTAAAATATTTGAAACATTTTGCAAAATTACACAATTAAAGGTAATGCCTTCCTTGTTTAGACTTGCTCAAAAGAAATATTAAAGAGAATGCTAATCTTCTGGCAGCATTAGGAAGCTGAATTTCCCAGCAGTGCTTTAAGTGGCAGGGCATTTCACCAAATTATGGCTGTCGCTAGACATCCTGAGTTGGCCATCTGTAGCTAATTAAATCTCTTCAATCCTTCCACTGCTTCTGCCCCATGAATTTGCTGACGGCCACTCTCATCAATGTTTGCAATTTTTGCCGCAGTACCAAAAGTATCATTGGTTGTGATTTTGAGGTATAGTACCTAATAAGCAGTGCAGAAGGGGCTGGGAAGTGCGAAAAGACAAACGAAAATATAAGTGATCTTTATAAATACAGTAATAGGCTTCATATATCTTTACATGGTACATATTGGATGCTGTGTATGTAATGTATTACAGCAATGTTATATGTTGCTTACAATGTTCTATGAGAATTTTATAAATGTATAACATATATACATTTAGAGTTTTATATATACGTACAAATATACGTACATATCATATTAGAGTATCTTATCTTTGACTTAAAAATAAGTCTGCATTTCTCCCTGCAGTTTGGATAAACATAAGTACCTATATGTAGTTTGAAAAAAAAGCGTTCAGTATTTTTCATCATAAGAGTAGTGTTTGATATATTGAAATAACTACTTAGGAAGATTTCTTTGAGTTTGCCTTTGAAACAGGTACGCAGGCAAAAATCTGGAACTACGAGCTTAAGAATGTTTTCCCTTGAAGTGGATATCTGTATTTTGTCAGCTTCAGCAGCAGATTTCCTGCAACTTACCACAGCTGCCATCAGGTGAGTGGATGCTCGCTCAGCCCATGTGTCAGCTGATTGCACACTGTACTCCTCCTCCTCGCTGAGAGCTTTTGTGACAGGTGAAGAGAGCTACTTGTTCAATGGGGTCACTGGTCTCTTTGTAGGAGAAATGGAATTTTCCTGCATGTCTTCAGTTCCAATGCTGTATACTGAATACAGTAATAGTCTCAGTGAGCAGTGTTTACTAGCTGCATAAAAGTATTTTGTTAGCCTTGTGACTGTTACGTGATTACAATTAATTAGCTACCTGTAGAACACTATGAAATGTATTGGATTAATTTTGTTCGGTACAAAGTGAAGGTTGTACTTCAGCTGTGTGCTTGGTTCTGCCCTAATTAAAATTCTCATGCGAATGAAAGCAATGTCTTACACAGAGACTGATATTTCTGATATCATAGTTTCAGCCTAATTGCTTATTATGATGTTTAAATGATTGGCCTTGTTAATTTAACATGTTTTCCCTAAAGTGCGATGGAATATGTATTTGCATTTGAATTGCGGCAGTCAGACAGCTCTCGCCTGCAGAAATGACTGCTGTTTCCCATTCACCTTTCAAGATGAAAAGCAGCAGTAGCAAACTGCTCACCGCAGTGGGAGTACATTGGTTTCAGTTGGCTTGGTGGAGTCAGATGTGCTGGATATGGACTATGTAGCATCGGTCATGGAAGTGCATTTATAAAATCTTCTGGGTCTTTGGTGAAGAGAGGGAAGAAAGTAATGTCAGATGTAGGCTGCTGAAGTAGTGAAGAAATCTTGTATGTGTCAGGAATTTATATATGTATATATATCTGATTTGGGAACTTCTGAAACAATGAGATTGATAGAATTGACAGTGTTTTTTTGGTTTCATTTTGTGGCATGACAGCAGAATTGACTGAATTCTCAACTTTGTACAAACAGCTTTTAAAAGCAAAATAAAAATGCAACTGCATTTAAATGTTAGTGTGTTTTGGCTCATGCAAGAGACAACTTGAGGTCTGGCAGTGAGGGAAATAAAAACAGGAAAAGGAACAGATTAAGGCCTAGTAGCTACCAAGAGGTTTTTTAATCAAAATACATGAATTCAAAAAATGTGAACAGAAGTGAATATGGTAAAATACCATTTCTGTGTCATGTTACGATTGGTACTCTGTACAAGACACATTAACAACAGAAATGAAGAAACACTGAATTTATTTTGCTGTAGCTGGGAGCCTTAAATGCTTTTCTAGCTTGACATCAAGTGTGATAAAGGAAAACCGGTGGTATCATTACAGGGCATGCTTGAAATACATTTAACTTTCTAACAAGTCTAGAAGAGATTAACCCAGATGAAAATGTTTCAGAAAACAAATGCTTCTGGAAAAGATTCTTTACACCGTAGGTCAGCAGGTAGCAGAATACCTATTAATTAGAAAATCTGATGAGCATATCTCAGGCAAATAACTACTATGTCCTGCTTTAAGGAGGTGATAAGACACAGCATCAGAAATGCTGCCTACAACTCCACTACCACTCCTTGCAAAGGATCAAGCATAAGTTTTGACCACAGTCTGGATCTAAACTCTTGTGAGCTCTTCCATCCCAAGACACTGACGATGAAAGTCTTTCATCCTTTCGTAAACCTGCTTAAGAACATTCCCCAGGTCTAAGGAATCTCATTCCATGTGCAGGGCATGGATGTTGGGCCATGGCAGTGTGCAGAGATTCCCTCCTGGGTTTCAGAAGGATCTCTGAGAACTCCGAATAGCCAGGGAAAATTGTTAAGAGGAGGTCAAGGACTGCAAAGCAGCCAAGCACCTGAGCTGGCACCAAACATGACTTTGGAGGAAGAAACTTTTCTTAAGGTAAATATAACCAGATTCTGTAAACAGTTGTTTATTCTGTAACTTTCACAGTGAAAACCATTGCTGTAGGAATTTCGGTTCCAAAACCAGACTCCAGTCTGTCCATCCACTACCAACAAAAAACTTTCCTAATGGAAATGAAAGTGTGCATTTCTGTATAGGGCAAAGACATAGCTTGGAAGGAGGAATTAGGGAGTTCTCAGATTCTTGTAGTAAAACCTTTTTCTCCTCCAGCTTCTAACATCTAGTGTTTCAGTAGCTCTAAAATACATCTTCTTGTAATTTTGTATTGTTTTTGATATGGTACAATTCTAAGATGGCCTTGCTTCTATTTTAATCAAGAAATAGCATATGTTTACATTTCAGCTGGATACTTGCTAATACAAAAGTGCCATTTGGACTTTGTCTGCCTGTGGCTGTACTTCTCATAATAAAATCACTTCTTGATGCCTCTATTTCCCTTTGGTCTGCATCTTGTCAGCTGAAACGGCGTGCCCCCTCTGAGAAAGAAACTGTCTCCCAGTACTTAGTACCAATGATGCCTGGTCTCAGCTAGAACCTCTTTGCATTACTCTTACACAAATAATACGGTTTAATAATGAGTTTCATGCCTTTCTCCTCCTCCATTTGAATTACGAAGTCTGTAATAGAATTACAGAATATCTATGGCAGAAATGTTTATACAGCAGGCAGCATGCCAAAGGCTTGATGATTTCATAACTTAATTAAATGTGAGTGTATGTATGAACTAAAAGATAGTTCAGTTGAGCTTAGGGTATGTGGCCTCTGCTTACCATGCTTTCCTGCTTAACCTACAACTTCTTGGCCACAGTATTATTGTCTTCTGCAAGGCAAGATCTCTTATGATGCTGATTACATCCCAAGCTCGTTCATAAATACTATATAATCACGGCACATTCTCTCAGCACTTTCCTCCTCCTGTTCATGTTCTTTTACCATTTGCAGTTTAGTTCTCTCTATGAGGGACTGAGTCTCTAGCAGTGGAGAATGTCCTTTCCTTGTCTGCAAAGCCACTCAGTGCACTGGACTACGATTTTGCACAAGTGGATTGAATAAAGTGTAATTGAAAACCTGCAAAGTGAGCCCATGGACATTTTTAAAGAAAACTTCTCTGATTCCCCTTTTGTCCTTCACAGTTGCTTTCTTCTCTTGATATGCTTTTCTTTCCCCCAAACTAACACTGCTTCTTTTTTTCCTGATATAATAAATTTACATGTGACTTCCCAGATTTCTTCCTTCTCCTCTTCCTTTCTCCTACACAGCCCTTAAATCTCTCTTCAAACTATATGCTCTTTCTGAGGCTGATTTTTATTTCTTTCTCCCAAGCCTACGTTTTCCTTCACCCGTCCCTTTGTCCTCACCAGTCTCAGAAAGGCTGCCTGCCCGGCGCTCGCTGCAGGGGTGGGGAAGGCACCTCTGGTTGCACTGGCTACAACCACGGGATGGCACTGTTTGCAGGCAGGAATATGCCTGTCAAGTCCTTGCAGAGGTGATGCCCTTCCTTCTTGAAGAGCAGTGTCACACTAAGGTTATGTTTCTAATTCAGTTCGTTAGAGATCTTCAGTGAATCCTTATGAGGAGGGAGCTGGCCATAAAATCAAACAAGAGGTGTCATTTTTTGTGCCTCAAACGTCTCAGTGGCATTGTAGAAATAAAGCTTTGAGGACCTTCGGCAAGCCATAGAATCACACAATCATACAATTATAGAGTCGTACAATGGCTTGGATTGGAATGGACATTAAAGGCCATGAGTTCCAACCCCCCTGCTGTGGGCTGTGTTGCTCTCCACCAGATCAGGCTGCCCAGGGCCCCATCCAACCTGGACTGAACCCCTCCAGGGATGGGGTATCCACAGCTTCTCTGGGCAGCCTGTGCCGGGGCCTCATCAGCTTCTCAGTGAAAACTTCCCTCCGACATCTAATCTAAATTTCCCTTCCTTTATTTTAGAACCATTCTCCCCTTGACTGTGCATTATCTACTCATGTAAAAGGTCAATCTTCCTCCTGTTTATAAGCACATTTTAAGTACTAGAAGGCCACAATGAAGTCTCTCTGGAGTATACTCTTCTCCAGATTGAACAAGGCCACCTCTTTCTTCATAGAAGAGGTTCTCCAGCCCTCCAGATGAGGGAGGGCAGAGCAGAGGGGGACAATCCCCTTCCTCTCCCTGTTGCCACCTCTCCTTTGATGCAGCCCTGGATACTGTTGGCCTCCTGGGCTGCAAGTGCACACTGCTGGCTCATGCACAGCTTTTCGTCCATCAGGACCCTGAACTCCTTCTCCACAGGACTGCTCTCAATGAGTTTTTCTCCCAGTCTGTTAGCATGTCTGGGATTGGCCCAACCTAAGTGCAACACATTGCTCTTGGCACTGTTTAACCTCATTTTGTTCATGTGGGCCCATTTCTGAAGCCTGTCCAGGTCCCTCTGAATGACATCTTTTCCTTCTGTCTTATCAACAGCACCACACAGCTTGGTGTTGTTATCTGCAAACTTGCTGAGGGTACACATGATCCCATCATCTATGTCACTGATAAAGATGTAAAAGAGCACAAGTCATGCACAAGCACCTTTGTTTTCTTATTCTAAAATAGGGTAATACATTTCTATTCCCCAGTGGTTTGGTTTGTTTAGTGCTTCAAAGCCCTTGTATTCAAGCTTTTAAACAGATGAAAAATACAGAAAAATATTACTCCAAATGGATCCATTTTAAAAAAAAAATTTTTTAAAGGCTTCAGTGAGTTTTGAAAGCTTTCGTAGCTCTACTAGCAAGCAGAAATCATCATGAGACCCTCCATGAAGATTTTGGAGTGCAGTTTGGATATTAGTCTACCACATTCTGTACATCTCATGTAGACACAAGGAGTCAACTGCACAGGTGCAGTAAGCCCTTGGAGATGCATTTCTGCTCTGTCCCTTCTTTGGACCTTCTATCGCAATAGGTCTCCCCTTTCCAGTTTTTATAATTAGCTTTGAGTGAACAAGGCAGTTCCTGAGTATGTTAAATTTTTATGACTGTACATTCCATTGCTGAATAACATTGAAGCTGGTCTTGCACTGAGTCTATTCAAGCATAAATGTTCAAATAATATGTTACATTTGATGAAAATGGTGAAATAAAGCACAAGAAAGTTAGGCCTCCTTATTCAGATGGTTGATGCTAGCAAAACAATTCAGAAAACAGCCACCACAACAGTGTGGTAAGTGAAAAATAGACCTCATTTTCCAAAGTATGTGTGAACAGCCTAATTGCATCTGAGGCTTTTGATGAGATCATTTCATGTAAATGGCACATAAAATGTGGTAATTATTGTTCGTGTAATTTGGATATTATTATATCTCAGAGGTATAAAAATGTAGTAGATGTCTAGAGGCCACAACTACTGAGCTGAAAGACTTGGATGAATGTTTGTTGAATGTGACAAATGCATGTGGGTTTTTTTGTTGTTGTTATCTTAATGCTTTTTATTTAAAGATTGTCTTGTATTATTGCTTATCAGTGATTTATATTATAATCCTCAGGAATGAAAACAGTGAAAACAGTGATTAGCTTAATTAGGCATAAAAAGGAAAAAGCTTTTTTTTTTTTTCTCTTTGGTAGTACAGTGTAAGTTTTCTATTATTTTCCTATGAGTGTACTTTTCTCCAATAGACATAAACTGTTTAACAGAATTATTAGGTCTAAATCACCCAACATATCATCTGTGATGGGGGTTTTGTAATCTGGATTTGACATTCTGGCAACTGACTTGCACTGGACAATGTGTAGAACTGCAGTCAAGGCAGAATGTAAAAGGCCATTTCTGTCTTCTAAAACCCCACTGTTGCCAGTTATTGAGTGTTTAAAGTCTTGTTGTACAACCAGGTTCCTACTTCTCTTTCACTCGCTGTATGGAATCTGTATGGTGGCCACAAGGAGTGAGAAGTGTTACGATCATGGGAATGAGCATGAAGCAATCTAAAATATCTTTGAATATCATTACCACCAATTCTGATGGTTCTTCAAAATCTTGGGGCAGCTTCGAAAAGATCCTGTGTGCGATGCTTCCCTGAACTGCAATGCCCAAAAACTAGATGCATGGATCTCTGTGGATGCAATCCACAACCCAGAAGCAAATGCCTAAGTCACTTTAGGTGAGAGGTATGTGCTTCAATTAATGTTCCAATATTGAATCTTACAGGCACAGATGGAAACTTACTGTGAAAGAAGCACCAGTATCTTCTGATCCTTTCAGGATGGAGAACAGGGCAATGTATCAGCTGGAATCCCCCACAGACAGGTGGCAAAGCCTGAGATTCAACTCTGTCTTTGCTTGGCTCTGATGAAAGCTGGCCAGTGTGTTATGCAGAGACCAATGTTATGCAGTGGTAACTGTCTCCTTGCTTTGGCTCCAGGCCCCTCCAGTGGTGGAGGCACAATTGAATTTTGCTGCAAAGAGGATGAAAACCAGATAATTGGAATGCACTGGCTCTGCAAGAAATACTGCATTTCCATCTTTGGAAGGTGAGATGAAGGGAAATACTTCTCTCCCTTCATTCTGCTATTTATCTATTATGAGGAGACTTCCCTGCTTTCAGTCCTCTTCTGTTTCAAGAATGAACACGGGCAGTGGATGGATGAGGGCTGAGCTGGATATGCCACAGCTTGTCCACCCCAGCCCTCCTTGAGACAGTGAGCATCATCCAGCTGAGATGCCCTAATCACACACGGATGCTGCCCCTCCTTGTCTGTTTGCACTAACAGCTGGCAGTCCTGCCCCTACCTACAGGCAGCTTGGTTTTGGGCGATGGCTGAGCACTGTCACAGCAGCTGGAAAACTTGGTGTGCACGTTATGATGAACGTGAGTGAGCAGTTGAAACTGGGCCATTTCCAAAAATGCCTTATCATCCTGCATTAATGTGTTGGCATTCAGATCAACCTGTTTCTCTTTCCTTGCTCCTGCCTGAATGAGGGGAAGGATATGGGGTGAACAGGAGAGTGCCTGTGAATGGTGCTTAAAGGTGTCCTGGGTCCTTTGCACGACAGCCAGATGAGGACAGTGGCAAACCCCAGTGTGTTACATGGGCGCAAACCAAGATTCTGCTTGGTTCCAGGCACAGGAAAGCTCCAACAAGAACAAGCATCCAGAGTGCTCTCTTCCACTTCTTCTTTCATTCTTTCTGTGACTTCCCAGCTGTAAAAATGAGAAACACAGTTTTAAAATTGAACCTAGGTTTCTGTTCTAAATTTTCTTTTAGAATCACACAAGCATGTGTCACGCATAACTTTAAAAAATATTCAAGAAGTCCATATAGCGTTCAGCATTCTGTAGAAAAGCCATTCAATTCTTTATTCTGTATGCTAGGTTTCTTATTACTTCCTAATTTATTTTTCATTTGTGACTTTTAATTTTAAAAGATATCATTTAGGTTTGACTAGACCAATTTTCAGTACTGCAATATGATATCTTTTACTCTTGATTTTGAAATGAATGTCAGGGTGTGATAACAGCATATGAAGAACAGGTCATATAAATCAAGCTGGGCTGGGCAGCCTTTACAATGATTCTAAATGTCAATACAAATTCATCCTTAACTTACTTCTATAATGCAGTTCTTATTTAAAGTGATGCAAGAGAACACATTTGTGATGCTATTGCCAGGCAGACTGCAAGTGTAACTGAGGACTGCTTTACCCCAGCACAGCAACAACAGCGGCATGGGCAGACCTCTGCACCTAAGCTCTGGCTGCCAGTGATATCTGTGTTGGATTCTGCTACTTTTAGTTAAATAACAGCTTGAAACAGTCATGTCAGAGCATGAATTTAAATGCTTTGTGTTTTTCATTCTGTCCTTGCCATCAGGTAACTTTGAATATTTGCTGTTTTGCAGTCATGTATTCTGCTTTGTGCTTTAGGGATGTTCCCCTAATCTAGTGCTCACTGTAAACTGGCTCGGTTTTATTTTTCTTTTCCGAAAAACTAAATGCCATGAACCAGACAGCCAGCAAGCCAGAATCAGTCTAATTCCACTGAAGTGAAAGGAATGTTGCATACTAAAACCAACTTATAGTCTGGCCTAATATTCCTGAAATAATGATCCCATTCAAAATCCACACCCTGCCTGACATTTTCAAGGCTGGCCTTGATTTGAGCATAGAAACACAAGGTATGTATTGCAAATCTAATGGTGCATGGAAAATAATGATTTAAGTTAAGTAGGGCATTGTGTTCACTACTAGAAGCCATCAAGAATTTCAAGAACCACTGCTGCTGAGGCTGTGCTCATATTGTTTATCTAAATGCAAATGAGAGCATTGCTGCTCATACATCTGCTTGTCATTTACTTTCAGAAAGTTGGTCAGGGAAAAACTTTGGTGAACTTTCTGATAAAACACCACTTTATAAAATAAAACTCTGATCAGTATGAGAAACAGACAAGGGTTTTTTAATGAAAAATGTACATTAAAAAAAAAAACTCTCAACTTTTCTGTAAGTGTTGTCTGTAGTAGATGCATTGAACAGGCCCAGTACTTTGATACATTGTGAAACAGTAAATAAAGCTGAACTGACAGATGTTCATCCGCGTTCCTTCTCTTTGCCTTCTTTAGCATACACATGATACTTGCACTTGGGTTGCTATCTTCCTTTTAGTAATGCAGTTCCACAGTCAAGAGGTAACATTCAAAATTATGCAAAGGGACAGAAGTGCAACAAGATGCTGCCCCCGGAAGCTGTAACTTCACAACATGAGAAGGAGTCAAACAGGAAGCACACACTGCGGTGCACATGAGCTGGCCTTTGATGATGGCTGGTCAAGGACAGGTATCCGCTGGGATTATCCCACGAGGACACGCAGAGGGAGATGGTCAGGGGAGCATGGCAGCCATCAGCCCATAGAATCATAGAATATCCTAGCTTGGAATGGACCCACAAGGATTAACTCCAACCCCTGGCTCCACACAGGACCTTCCAAAACCCAAACCTGATGTCTGAGAGCGCTGTCCAAATGCTCCCTGAGCTCTGGCAGCTCGGGGCCGTGCCCTCTGCCCTGTTCCGTGCCCACCGCCCTCTGGTGCAGACTCTTTCCCTAACCCCCACCTGCCCCTCCCCTCACACAGCTCCATGCCGTTCCCTCGGGCCCTGTCGCTGTCACAGAGAGCAGAGCTCAGCGCTGCCCCTCCGCTCCCTGTGGGGAGCTGCAGCCGCCATGAGGCCTCCCCTCAGCCTGCTCTGCTGTGGGCTGAGCTGCTCCTTTGCCCTCCAGACCCTTCCCCATGCTCGAGGGCCTCCTTTGGATGCTCCCTAATAGCTTTATGCCCTTCTCATATTGTGGCACCCAAACCCGCACCCAGTTCTTGAAGTGAGGCATCACAGAGCAGAGCAGGGGGGACAAACCCTTCCCTTGCCTGACTGGCAGTGCTGGGCCTGATGGTCGCATTATATTGTATATTATGAAAAACCTCAAAAACAAATTGAGTGATGAATATGAGCCTACTGTATTCTCATTATTATTTTAGGAGCAGATCTATAACTTGTGCTTTGCGCAATGCCACAGTAACTATGAGGGAGCTGGGAGAGGCAGCACTGAGAATTACTTCCCAGAGGGAGCAATTCCATTGATTTCAAGGACCAATGCTTAGGAAAATCATGCACTGACTCCAGTGAGAATGCCAGCCAATATCCAGCTCAGAGCAGACGTGGTGCTGGCGCTAGCTCGGGGCATGAGTGCTGGATCTGAGTCAATCCCTATGGCAGGCACTGTCTCCTCTCAGAAAAATTGCAGTGCTTTTCTGCTTTATTTTTATAACCCCAGAGTATTTCAGAAGTTTACCTAAAGCCAGGAAGAAAACAGAATGGTAACTTGATTTGTCTTGGAAAAGCACTTGCTAGGAGCAGGAAAATAGGAAGACTAATAATTGCTAACATAGCCCAGAAAACTGCTTGTCTAAATAGCAGGAACTACTGCAAGTACCTATTAAACCCAATGACCAAGAGCTGTCATGGAGACACTGTTTTGTAAAAATCTTACTTAGCTTCTTCCCATTCACTTTTAAACCAACATATTTAATTACCTCAATTTCCCAGGCCCGAGCTCAAGAGAGAGCTCAGATGCTCATTGCTTTTCACAGTTCAGTCCTTGTGATGCTAAACTTATTGGCTAAAAAAACACCTGTGAACGTACAGTGTAGACAAGGGTAATTATTTCTTTTCTGATAAAACAGGGACAATTTTTTATTTAATCACTCCAATTTAGCTTCTTGCATTTTTAAATCAAACTGCAGAAGTAAATAAGGGCTGTTACCATGCAGCTTGTAATGAAAATGGTTCTTGGTGATTGTTTGGAAACAGTTAGCTACAATCTGGGCCATCCAGAAGGAGGAAGAGGTCCCGCATGTAGCTTGAGTTTTACATTTCTTGAACACTACTGACCACTTTTAAAGTAAATAACATTTGAGAGTGCCAGCAGTAGAAGTGAAAAAGATGGATGAAAACAGCCCAGAGATCTATTTGTTGCTCAGAAATAGTTGTTCTCCCCTGAGCAAGCAAAGGGCAATTTAAAATGAATGAGAAATTGCAATAAGAGAACTATAAATAAATAAACATATAAGATGCAATACCTTGTATAAGGAAATATCAGAGCTGGAAAACGATGAAATTTGCTGAGTTATGAGCAACTCCTCCAGCTTCCAATATGACGAATGAATGGCAGTGCCACGGAATTCTGCACAGAAATTCTGCAGCACATTTTGCCAGATCTGAAATCGGGCCATCCGCGGGTGAGCCCTGTGTGCCATTTCAAAACTGTAGAAAAAAAATAATAAAGCAACGACATATTCAGAATAAATCCCCAGTCTGAAAAACTGTGCACTTGGGTGTGAATTTTGCCATCTGGAAAATAACGACTGTCAGCAAGGAGACGGTGCCTGAAGAGAAGCCAGAGGACTCGCTCAGTCTTTCTTCTGCTTGTGTTCTGCGTCAGCATGAATATGAAGAAAGAGCCCAAGCACATCAGCCAGGGCTTGCATATCTTAGTAAGTTATTGCAACTTTTCATGTAAAAGTTGTTTATACTAATCAATATCAAGTAGTTAACTGCTATACTCAAGTAGGAAAAAAGATAATCTCTCTGAAGGAGAACTTAAAAGCCAGGCATCAAGCGAAAGAGAGGAAGTAGAAAAGAGTACAGGATGAAAATGCACATTTCCATTTCATTATATTCCTGTTCGCTTTTTGCTATTAATCCCAAGACACGCTCTTTTTCAACCCTTTCCCTTCCCAGAATACGGAGTTACAGAGAGGAGAGAATGGGGAGAGGGCTTCTTTCTGCCATTCACTCTCTGTAGCTGTAATGTTTTTCTCCTTTGCATTTTTTTGCAACCCCTTTTCCTGCTCTCTCAGGATGCTCTTAGAGGAAAGATGACTAAGGAGCACAAGCGCTGCCTGCCCAAATCATAGAGTGGTGCTGCCCTTGTGCTTTCCCCACCTCAATCCTGTGTGCTGCTAGCACAATGTGGATGCACACAATGTTCTTCAGTTTGCGCTTCCCCAGGAGGTCAAATACCCGTGTTGCTCAGGATGTTTAAGATCTGCTCCTGTAGCAGTCCTGTGAGCTCCTGCTTGGCTCCTGGCAGCAAGTTGTGCCTGACTGCATACTTTATCTTTGTGAAACAGGTGTGGATATGTGAAAAACAGAAGAAAATGAACCTAAGGACTGCGGTGTTCTGCTGTTAAAATCTGTGGACACAAAGTAATTCTCTTAGCAGCTTTTACTGCTTTTTAATGGTTTTTTTACACGTGTATATTTTTATTTTTTTAATAGAAATGACAGAGATTTGTTTTTCATTAGCTTAATGTTTGTATTGTGTTCTGTGTAGTAAAACATTTACCATTTCCCACAAAATCTGAAACTGTCTATTTAAAGATATACATGAAACAGCCAGGTTATAGCCAGGCAAGTGAGTGCAAGCTGACATTTCAGTTAATTCCCACAGCAGCAGCCAAGCATCTGCTCATCTCCTGAAATATTGTTGATGTGATGTTTACCAACCTGGGAGGAACTCACAGTGAGTTCGCAGAACAAGATTAACTTTGATAGTAAGGAGACAAATTCTGTTTATCTGAGAGAAATAGTGTTGGTTTTTGTTGTTGTTTTTTGTTTGGTTGGTTTTGCTATTGGATAATCAGCTAGAGGATGATATAAAGGATGATATAACAGTTAAGTATTCTCTTGGTCCTCACCCTCAGGACCCGTCATGGGGTCCTTGAACCCCATGAAGTTCTTGTTGGCCCACTTCTCCAGCCTGCCCAGGTCCCTCTGAATGGCAGCACGTCCATGGTGTGACAGTGTTTTTTTATCATTTTTGAACTTTGTAAGTGTACACTGTGCCATCATCCAGGTCATTAATGAAGACAATCAACAGTATTCACCCTACAGGTGACTGGTGTCAGGCTGGGCTTTGAGCTGCTGACCACAACCCTGTGAATGTGGCTGTTCGGCCAATTTTCATAATCTCCCTCATTGTACATTTATCTAGTTCATCAGTTTGTCTATGAGAATGTAATGGAAGACAGTGTTGAAAGCCTTGCTGAAACTGAGACAAACAACAACCTCTGCTCTCCCTTCATCCAGTCAGTCCCCAGCCTGGGTTGTTGCAGGAGTTTTTCCTTCCTAAGGGCAGGACTCAGCATTTCTCCTTGTTGAATTCTGTGGCCCGTTCCTCCAACCTGACCCAGTCCCTCTGTCTGCCAGCTCTGTCGTTAAGGGTCTGTTCAGTTTGGCACCACCTGCAAACACAATGAGAGTGCCCTCAGCCACCTCCTCCAGCCTCTGTCAGAGGTGCTAAGCAGACAGGTTCCTACACAGACCCCTGGTCTTTTACCCACCTCTTTGTTTCCAAGCCAGACCATTACATCCAAACCTGAACACAAAAACAATATCAGATATAGTGTCATAAGCCTCGCTAAAGTTCAGTGCCTGGTCACAGGATCTTTGAATGGAGTTTGGGAGAATCTTTATTTTGTACTGAGGTCTCATTGCTGGCAGTCACACAAGGACATGGATGACCTTCCATGCATGTATCCTTTGTGAAAGTCTGTGTTTAATTGTCTGCCTGAGTTCTGAGGAGATTAGGATCTGCAGAACTGGCTTTTGCACTACTGGACAGCATGCAATGTGCTGTCTCATCACCTTACTCTGAATTATTCATTTTTGAAGATTAGGATCTGAGCAAACAATCGCTGTGTGTATTAAAGTTTTTTTAACAAACCCTTTTATTATATTCCCTATTTACTTACTCTTAAGGTTGCTGTGAACATTAACTAAACAATATTTGAAGTGTCATTACAAAACACAATTATAAATATAGCTGATTCTCATGCAAAATTAGCAGAAGGGATAAAATCTTGACTTCTAATTCATCTGCTCCAGCAAATCTAATTTAAACATGTCAAAATTTGCTTTAGGAAATCATAATGAACTATAATGAATATTCTGTTCTTGCCTGAACATTTTCCTTTAGTCTTCCACAGTGTTTAGTTTTCTAAACAGAAGAACTTGGGCAGATTTTACTATGTGTTCTCAAGATGATCAAGGAACAGTTCTTTCTGATGCTTGAAAGCAGTTCTCAGTTCCTCATCAGTGCAGGCTTCCTTGATGCACAGACTTGTAAATACCTCCGACACAAACACAGACTGCTGCAGTATGCCAGATTTGCACTGAGAATCAGAACAGAATCAGCTGTTTAGGCTTTGGATGTGAGACACTCTGAGTAAACAGGGTACTGACCAAAAACCAAAGTTTTATAAATGATCTGGTCATGTAAGCAGACTCCACACTGTTTGAACAGAGGCAGAATAAAGAATGTAATAGCTATTGAGCTGAACTCTGCAGATACTGGAATGTTCATTCAGAGATGCTTGGCTAGTGAGGGATTTTCTAATTTACAGCTCCATCTCTGGTAGGGCAGGCAAAGTGTTTGCATCGGTCCTGAGAATGAAAGCTCTCAAACAGCTGACACAATTTTGATGGCAGTGCTTCACTTTTATGGCGAGATGCAAGGCATTTTCCTGAAGTTCTTCTTCCTTGGCAAAACTACTCGTTCCCTTGCAGAGATAGTAATCTTTCCCAGAATGGATCTCCCTTTCTGTATTTAGTTAAAAAGAAGCCTGTATGGTCTAGGGATGGATGGGAATATCTGTGAGGGTGATGAACACATTGCTCTCCTTACTTTGTTGTGCAGAACCAAGGTCTCACCCTGAGACAGCAGGCTGCTAGAGACACCAGCTCCTAGGCAAGTCATAACATGAAAGGCATTAAAATCCAATTAGTCTGTATTTTATTTCTCTCACAAAGGCAGGATATTGTTCCAGTCCTTTCTCATGCCAACATTGTCTCTGAAACTCAAATTTTTATCTTGAATGGGAATGGAGGCCATTCCAGACTGCATCCGGAAAAAAATGATGTCTTTTTGGTCTGAATTCTCAGCTTGGTTGTGTGGGCGCCCTGGAATAGAACCTCCCTCACCCTTAGAGTCACCCCCAGTGGCACAACCTTTTGAGGGAGCCTGGTGGCAGTACTGCACAAATTCTGCCCTCTTAACAACAGCAGAATGGAGGGTGTAGGGGAAATAAAATCACACCCTCCTCCACCCTATTTCTTCTCTCCCTTCCTGTGAATGGGGATGGCTTCAAAACCTCTGAAGATGTCTTTCTTAATGCAAATATATTCAAAGGTCCCTTTGTGTGTAATGGATTAAAAATTAAAAGTGAAGTTCGGGATTGAACTGCCAATCTGAATTTGCTTTTGTTAGATTATTCCATAGTAGCCAGGATGACAGATTTCTTTTCAGACCATGTTTTGGTAGAAAATTTGCTTTTAAAACTCCTTATGAAAAGCACATTGTTTGGCTTTCTTTGCAACTTCCTCCCCTGCTCACTGGTTTCTGCTGCAGCCCTTCACCACACCCTCTCTGGGTGGAGAATGCTGCAGCACAGAGCACCTGTCTACAGCAGGATGGCAGAATTGTGGTTCAGTCAGAGCTTCAAACAGGGAAAAGGAGAATAAACTACTACAAGTCTCATGAGATACAATAACTTCAGTTCTTTTGGCACATGGTTTTGTATAAGGATGAAAAGAGCATAAATTAAAACTGCACAGATCATCTTGCTCTTCCTGATCCTCGAGTGCTCAAGTGCTTACCCTCATGAGGCGTTTCTTTCAGCCCAGCTTTTTGTGCACAGCATATAAATGTATTTACATAGAACCTGCTTCTTCACCTCCTCAAAAGACTTCAAAAATGCACACGGTAGGAGGAGAAAGAACTATCTGAAAGCCTGACATAAAAATGATGCAGTATGGGAGAATGGTAAACAGAAAGGAAAAACAGCGATACGGACATATAAAATATGAGCACTGACAGTGCAGCATGCGGCCTTTGGGCCAGCAGCTGGGTGCGCAGGGCCAGGCCACCATCAGCATCGCCTCCAGGGAGGCATTGGCTTGGCTGGCCCTGTGAGTCTCACTCTGCAAATAAAGAGAAAATGGGATAACAGCGAGGTACGAGTTTCCCTCCAGAGGGAAGTGCAGTTTATTAGCAGCCTTTGTATGTTGTTATTTTGTTTATCATGGAAAACAGCTGCAGAAGGAGCTGCCTGCCTCAATACCTTGGGTGGAGAGCAATTACACATGAAGGGACCATGGGAGCAGCTAGTTAAGAGAAGGTGACCATGGAAATAAAGGAGAGAGCATTGCATTAACATTGCAGAGGCCCTGCCAGCACGTGGTGGGGAGGAGCGGAGGGGGGTGACTTTCCCACCAAACCCATCTCTGTGCCTGCAGCTGCAGCCAGGGGTCCTCAAGCAAAGCATTTCTCTGTCAGAAGTGCTGCTGCGCTGAGGCGGAAATGTTCTCCATTTTGGTGTCATCCTGTTTTGAAACAAAGCTTGATTTTGTTTGGAAAAAAGGGCTTTTGGGGTGGTTTTTGTTTTTTTTTTTAGAAGTTGCAAACACACAGCAATTATGCTTTGCTTTACCACTTTTGAAAGGGAATATATATCTTAACATTTAGCTGGAATTTTCACAGGCTTTAATTTTAAGGAGGAAGCTCAGCAAGCATCTATAAGCCAAATCCACATGAGGGGTTGCAGATTTTCTTCTGCATATTTCTGCTTTAAACCCAGTGCTTGGTGTAGAAAACGCCCTTTGGTAAAACCCATGTATGCATCCATCTTGGCAGCAGCGTGCGTCCTGGGAAACAGCCGCCTGGATGCGCAGGATTGTATTTTTCATTGACTGTCGGCTGCTCAGGGGAGTAATGCTCAACAAACACAAACTGCACTGCTGGAATATTAACTACCGCTTTATCAGAATATTACCAGCTCCAGAAAGGTTTTTAAGGTTTTTAAGACAAAAAGTTGGCAGAGACTCTAACCTACAGCAATCCGGTTACTTGATGAATTTAACCACAAGTAAAACTTCAGATAACACAGTGCAGCTGACCACATTATAACAGCATTAATTGATGTTCTGAGTTCAACTGCACAGTAATTTCCCATAAAGAAGCAGGCAATCTGTTTTCCTTACATGAAAAAAGTAAGATCATCAGTAAGACATATTTAGAATAGACTTTTTCAGAGAAGTCTGACAGATAACCATCCATCTTCTGATTAAAATGTGACACGAGTGTCTGGTTTTCTTGGATTTTTACAAAATCTCATCAAAAATGCATCTATTTTTATCCCATAATCAAGTACAATCATGTTGGAGTTACAGAATCATAGAATCATGAAGATTGGAAGGGATCACTAAGATCATCTAGTCCAGACACGTCCAACCTGCAGCCCGCGGCACACGGCCCAGCACAGCTCGCAATGCAGCCGTCCCCTGCCCCACGCCGTCATGGCGGCGGCTCTGCCCCAAGCGCGCACCCATCACTCAGCAACAACCAAACATCGGTGACCTATCAGCGCTGTGCAGGCTGAAACCAGGGCAGTCTGTTAATCTAATATCTTGTTTCTGCCTTCACATTTCATTTTACTGTTGACTTGGGAAACAACATATATTCTTTTTGTTCAGGTGGTTCATTTTTTCCTTTTTTTTTTTTTTAACCCATATATGAATCATAGACTCATACTCATAGAACCATAGAATGGTTTGGGTTGGAATGGACCTGTAAGATCATCTCATTCCAACCCCCCTGCTATAGGCAGGGACACCTCCCTCTAGACCAGGTTGCTCACAGCCCCATCCAGCCTGGCCTTGAATGCCTCCAGGGAGGTGGCATCCACAACCTCTCTGGGCAACCTGTTGCGGTGTCTCACCACCCTCACAGTAAGGAATTTCTTCCTAATATCTAGCCTAATATACCCTCTTCCAGTTTAAAACCATTTCCCCTTGTCCTGCCTCTACACGCCCTTATAAAAAGTCCCTTCCACATGAAAAAATATGAATTCAGTGCTTTGGTATATCTATTTATTATTCATTTTTACTCATTAAATATTTGATCTGTAGCTCTTCTGAAATCACATCATTCAGAAATAATACATTTAAGGCAATAGCTATTTCCTACCGCTGATCCAAAAAAAAATCATAGCTGACATTTGCATTAGAGCTGCCCTCTTACTCCTAATAACAGAAAAAGATAGGGTTTGTTTATAAATATATGGATCTAATAACCTCTTCTAGGAAAAACTTACTAAATGTGGATTCAGTGCATCCACAAAGTATCAGTGGACTTTTATCAACTCCAACTCAGAAAAGTACCACGATCAAATCTTGAAATGTCTAACACTGCAAACAGTAAGTTTTGAACTTTTTGAACTTTGACCTCCAGATTATGAATTGGGCTCTTCAACTGCTGGATTTCAGTGATTAGTTCCTGTTTGTCAGAACTGCTCACATTTGCCATTCCTCTGAGGAACACTCTCCCATAGACTAGTTTAGTCTTGGGTGCCAGGATATCATTTGGGTGCCAGGAAACATTTGGACAGTATGGTTTGAGTAGGACTTAAACTGGCAGGTCCTAAAATAGCAAGCTTAAATTCCAGCACAGAGGCATTATCTTAAAAGTGACCTTATGAGCAACAAACTGGTAAAATATCTAGAAAATTATCTACTAGACAGATTGTCGGAACTGCACAATATTGCAATATTGATTTCAAACTTAAGCAGTTGGTATACAGAATAGTAATGAGGAAAATGTATGTCTGCCTGCTAGATACAACTCAGATAAAACTGGATTTTTTACAAATCTTTGCGTGAAGCTAACAGACTGTTCTGAAAGTCAAATATGTTACCAGAACTTCATAGTCATAAAGAACACTACATGCTGCAATGCTCATTTTTTCAGCTATAGAACAGAAAATACAGGGACAATGGAAATGCTAATTTCTGTATCCTTTATGTATTCAAATTCTGAAGTCCTCTGTAGACTTTGAAACTATTTGGACTATCTGCTCATCAGGGAGCAGCAGAAAAAGGCTACTACATGAGGGAAGATGAGCTGATGACTGCAGGCCAGGCACCTCATTGTCAAGGTGCAGTGTTCCATGGCACCCAATAAACAAGAACAGAGCAAGCTGAAATCTGAGTTCTGCAGAGGAGAACCTGAGTTTTCTGGTGGACAATGGGTTGGCCATGAGGCAGCAGTGCGTCCTGGTGGCCAAGAAGGCCAGTGGTATCCTGGGGTGCATTAAAAAGAGCGTGGCCAGCAGGTCAAGGGTGGTGATCCTCCTCCTCTACTCTGCCCTGATGAGACCACATGTAGAATGCTGTGCCCAGTTCTGGGCTCCCCAGCTCAAAAAAGACAGGGATCTCCTAGAAGGAGTCCAGTAGAGGGCCACAAAGATGATAAAGGGCCTGGAGCATCTCCTGCGTGAGGAAAAGCTGAGTGACCTGGGTCTGTTCAGCCTGGGGAAAAGAAGACTGAGGTTGGATCAGATTAATGTTTATAAATATCTAAAGGGAGGTCTTTGGAGACTCAGGGGAGTTGCAGAGCTTGCTGGTATAGCCAGGGCCCTGATAGTGCTCACTCGTGGTCAGCCCAGCTGAAGACCTGGGTTAACAGGAATTGCTGACTTTCAGAAATCTGGAAATTTTAAGATCCTTGTTAGTTTGTGCCATGCTATCAAGCTTATGGAATGAATTAAATTCTTTTCTAGTATCATCTTTTCCAGGAGGTTTTGAGTATTGGAACAATTTGTCTTCCAGCAGTATGACAGAGGTGCAGATCAGTTTGATCACCAGTCCAGCTAGTGTTCGGTGAAGAAGCAGCATTACTGAACAAGTTGTGGCAATTACTTGTACAGTTCAGCAAAGGCTACACATCTCAACTTGATAGCATCTAGTGATCCGACTGATCTCACTGGTGTTTTAGCTAAAGTGTCAAGGTGTTGCCTGCTCATAACAGGCCATTTTGATGATATACAAGAAGCAGCTGTAAAAAGACACTAAGTGGACAGCATCTTGCTGCCCTCTGTGCTGCCATTCCTATTATTCTGCTGTACTTTTCTTAGCCACTACCCTTTTTCACTCATCAAATAGTACAGACAATGCACATCTTGTTCTCCCAGCACAGTTGATCTCTGGCCTCACAGCTACTTCAAATTTTGACACAACAAAGATGTTTGAGTACTATAGAGCATGGTATCCTCTAAAGAGCGCACTGAAATGACTGGCAAGGACTTTATAATTGTGTTCAGTACAAACACTTAAATTAAATATCATTCCAAAATGTGAGCTGCACCTAGATTTCTTCGCTGTGATGCTAACTGAAATGCTGACCTGCTTAGAAATACCTGCCAGAGCTGAAGGTCATGATGCCCTGTTGCATTGACCAGCTTGGCTAGCCTGGGCTCCACAGGCTCACACCCTTCTCCAATCTTCAACTCAGTTGCAGACCTCTGTTCATCTCATGCAATTTGTCACAGAGAAAGATGATTAATGTGTGGTTATATTTAACCTTGTGTACCACACAAAAATATTTCTGTTTTAACCTGTTGATGTAGCTGCTGGTGTTAAGTGTATGTGTACATCACAGGGATGCAACTCACTAACAATTAGAGGAGGTCCATACCATGCTTCATCTGCCATTGCATGCAAATATTTTCATCCAGCACACAAATCTTTTGAATCTGCTTGTAGTTTTGCAGTCTTTTAATAATCCTATGGTCTAAGAGAGTAAGCAAAGATAGCCTAGAATCAGGCTGGCAATTAAAATGTTCCTCAACAGAGAAGAAAAAAGATTCCTTATCAGCAGTCCTACAACTTGATTTGAAACTCCTCAGCAGAACAGATTACAAACCAACCAGTTTGCAACCAGCTTGTAATCTGTCTTCACAGGTGTGGGGCAATGGATAAAAAGTGCCAATAAAGAAGACAGAAAGCAGAGCTGCAATAAAAAATTGAGGGCAGTTCCTCAGCATAAACAAGCACAGAGGGAGCTGCTGCTGCTGGGCTTGACAAGGGGAATGTGTTTGCTGTGCATCTGGGCTCCCTAGACGACAATATTTTGCACTTCTTCATCTGTAACTGTTCATTCTTTAAAACATTTTGAGGAAGAGAAAGTGGTGGGTGATTCTATCTCCATCATTACCTGTGTGATCAACATCTGTGGTTTACTACTGTGTGTTCTGCCTTGGATGAGTTCTAGTGAGACCAGGACTTCATTTTCCAGGTCCATAGAGATGACGTGACTTCATCACTTCTATTTGAAGCTGACTCCATACAACTAGCTCTCGGTGTCACTCTGCCTGCTTTCTGCAGCTGCATCAGGGGGCCTGTCTCCAGCTTGCCCTAGTGGGCACACAGCATGGGCAGAGACAACACGTCTTTCTGCCCTCCCTGCCACAGAGGCATGTGCAGGAGAGTCAACAGCAAAGGGAGGGTGGGGTGAGCCTTCTGCCATGGCAGCTTTGTCTTCAGGGGCTGCTCACTAACAGCCAGAAGAGCATGTGTACAATAATCCCACTGCTCCCTTGCAGTTACACGTCTACTAAGTTTTTTCATTTAACCACTGATTAAATATATTTACAGAATTTTTCAGGAATATGATCTATTTTGGACAGTGAAGGATTGAAGGAAATTTTACATAGTTTATAAATGATAATCTGATTCAAAAGTATTATTTCACTGTTAAAAATATTCACTGTGTTATTTGAATTTTACTTACTTAAACTTCGAGCTGTTTTATATGGTTATGTTTTTATCTGCTAGATTAAAGAATCCAATAATGTATTTGTGAGCTGTATTGGAAAAGCAGCAAAAGAACCAATTTGAAGATCAAAGATTAGATAGATACAGCTGCTTAGTTCAATCATTTCAGTTTGTTTATCATTAAAACATACTTTGCTTTAGCCTAGTTACAGATACTGCAATTTTAACTACTGTTGACTTTCAGTTCTCAGAATTATGTTTGATCATGCTTTTCCATGGTAGGGAGTGTTTTCTTATTTGGAATAACATCAAGATAAGGAGTGCTAAGAGTAAATTTTATAGGAAGAAGCAGTGCGTTTCCTTTTAGAGAACAGAACACCCTCCAGGCTATAATAAGTTTTATTACGAAGATAGTTGCTTACAAATCATCCTTCAGGGAGAGCCTGTGAAGACTTGTAACACCAAGAGGCAATTTTTGTATTAAAAGTAGTTTCTCACTGCTGCAGTAGCTTAATAGTAGCGTGTCTCGTAACATGGTGAGACCCTGTGGCTGGAGCAGTGCTACCTTTTGACATCATGAGCATGCCAAAAAGGTCATCCATGCTGACAGAAACCAAACAGTGGGGAAAAAAGAGCAACACTATCACTGCTGGGCAGTTCTTGAAGTGTAGATAGCTGGATGAATTATTGCTTGCGCCTTACTCCCTCCTCCTGAGTGTGTAAAAGTGCACTGCCTTTTATTTCATGAGAATGAACACTTTCCCTATTTCTACTGACCATAACAAGAACAGCTGACACAACCAGAGAAAACCTCCAACGTCTCACTCTGTTCCATGCCCTAAGGTAAGCACTGAAGGGCAACTGCATGTGGTCCCTCAGCACTGGTGGGCAGGAAGGGCCCACAGCATTCAGACCCTCCCCATAGCATCATCCCCACCTCACCACAAGCTCCTTTGCAGATAGTTGTAGAGAACAATAAGGTCTCCCCTGAGCCTTCTCTTCTCCAGACTGAACAATCCCAGTTCCCTCAGCTGCTCCCTGTAAGACTTGTGCTCCAGACCTCTTACAGCTCCACTGCCCTTCTCTGGACACACTCCAGGGCCTTGATATCTCTCTTGCAGTGGGGGGTCCAAAACCGAACACAGTACTCAAAGTTTGGCCTTACCAGAGGCCTCAATGCAATCAAATACTGCAAGATGAATATCAAAGAGCATAGAGAGCCACAGCCCTGAATTACCTTTTTGACAATCTGAATATTAGACCTGTAGTTTTAACAGGTAGTTTTATCCAAGCAGATAGCAAAGCCAGATCCCCTGTTAGCAAAGAGGACAAAGCAGGGCACTGAGTGATAAAAGAGGCAGATTTTGGTGATGTCTGCTCTAACCTGCTGAGGTTGCTCTGATGCAAATCTTGTTGAACTCAGCCACAGAGTGGTGGCACCTTGCTGTGCTGAGACATTTCCCCATCTTTCCCCCAGGACCCACAGGAAACATGGCACACGCTGTTTTGCTGACCACGTGCCACCTACATTCAGCCAAGCACCTGGTTGTGGAGAGCTGGCATTCATGGATCAGGCTGTACTGTTCACTTCATGGTTACTGCCATTTGTACTTCTAAGTCAGTATCTGTTCATCTTCCCTAGTGCCTTCTGACTTAGAGCCACATAATGATTAGGATTTCTGAACTGCAGAAGCTGAGTATAATGATATTTAAGGGAACCTTTCCCAAGCAATAATACAAAGAAACCTCATTCCTCCATCTATTGAGCACTGTAAGCAAATTAAACTGAAATGTTGCCCGAGCAACAGGCAAGACTTCTTGATCAGGATAATGCCTCCAAATGGATCAGAGCTGATTACAGTTGGAAAATAAAAGAAGTAATAACATTATTTTAGTAGTAACTTCTGCAACTCCTTACAAAAGATTTTTCCTCCAGGCATTTGAATATCAGCAGGCATTCCCAGAAGCATCTTGGTATGCATAAATCATCAAAACACACAATGAGAAAGAAGGTAAGCAAGCAGGAGAGGGGGAAAGACAGAGGGAGGAAGTACATAAGGAAAAAAAAAAAAAGAAAGAAAAAGCAGAAAAACAACCCAAAGAACAAAAAAAGAACTCAGGGCAAAAGAATACCAGGTGGGTTTCAGTGAGCTGAAGAGCTGCATGTGAAATCTTCTAACAAAAGCGGTTCTGCTGTTTTCATGGAGAGCCAGTTTTTTTCTTCAGGGCATCAAGAACAAAAAAACATTTTGGAAATAGCAGTTATTCATCTTTCTAGATTTGGGAAGAGTTTTCATTTTCATCTTCACCATGAACAAGACTCAGAGCTACCAGGAGGAGGAATAGGAAAGTTAGCTAATACAAATAAGCTTTTAAAACTTAAATAACTTGATGTTCCTTTGTTGCTGAAAATTTGAAATGAAGGAAGCAAGTCTTCTAGAAACAACTTCCATCTATAATTAGACAGATTCAAACATGCAGCAGGGCAGAATGAGTTACTGCATAGGTCATCAGCAAAGTTGGAGTAGGGAGAGCCTCTCCTGTAGCAGAACAATGAATCCCAGCTGCACCCCAATTTTGGTGCCACATGTAATCCTGCTATGGGGATCACTTTGATTCTTGTTTAGGCCACTGACAGAGATGTTAGACAGGGCAGGTATCAGGATAGACCCTTGTGTTTTTCTCCTTCTTACTGGTCTAAAGCCCAAGTACAATCAATTAGCCACTACACTCAAAATGTTTTTTTACCCATCTTGCTTGTCCACTCATCCAGATCATAATGTCATGTCATGGACATATTATGAGAGACGTTGCTTTGTTGTCTTCCACATCATTTTATCATAGAAGGTTGTCAGGTCAGGTGATTCCCACCTCTCCCCACTTGTCCTCTATCCTCAAAGTGGGTCCTGTAGTTGTCAAAGCCCAGGCAACAAAATATTCCCAATTGACAATGCAAATTAATTGGTTGTGTCACCTTCTCCCCAAACCTCTCTTCACTGGCAGGACAAAGGAGAAAGATCTCTGAGACCCCATGGTCTTGACTATCATCCACAGAGCAACACAGTCACTCTGGACTTGCTCCAGCTGGGTATGGCTCCCTGGCCAGATCATTGGAGTCCATGTCAAGGAGCAGGAAGGGATCATAGTCCAAGGGCTGAGTGAGCCTCAGCGTCTCTTCTCCTCATCTATAACCTTTAGTTGGCTCTTTTCCTAGAGAGTTGGCTTAGCTGCGGTTCTACACAACACAAATTGTTCTGCAGAATGACCCATCTCTATTCAGTGAATGAGGAACTGTCTGGAAGATCGCAGCCAGAGGGTTGTGGTCAATGGCTCTAAGTCCAGGTGAAGGCCAGTAACAAGCGATGTCCCCCAGGGGTCTGAATTGGGTCCAGTACTCTTTAACATCTCTATCAGTGAAACAGATGATGGGATTGAGAGCATACTCAGCAAGTTTGCTGATGACACCAAGCTGAGTGGTGCGGTTGTTACAGCAGAAGGAAGGGATGACATTCAGAGGGACCTTGATAAACTCGAAAGGTGGACCCTTGTGAACCTAATGAGGTTCAACAAAGCAAAGTGCTAGATTTTGCACTTGGGTTGAGGTAATCCCAGATATGTATATAAACTGTGAGAAGAACTCCTTGACAGTAGCGCTGCTGAGAAGGACTTAGGGGTCCTGTTTGATGAAAAACTTAACACATGCCTGCAGTGTGTGCTTGCAACCTGGAAGTCCAACGGGTTCCATCAGAAGAGAGATGGCCAGCAGGGCAGGGGAGGTGATTGTCTCCCTCTGTTCTGCCCTTGTGAGGCCCTAGCTGGAGTACTATGCCCCCAAAACAGGAAAGATGTGGAGCTTTTGTAGAGGACCCAGATGATGGCCACAAAGATGATCCAAGGGCTGGAGCACCTCTCCTATGAGGATAGGCTGAAGAAACTGGGATTATTCAACCTGGAAAAGAGAAGTCTGCAGGGAGGCTTCATTGCGGCCTTCCAATATTTAAAGGGAGCTTATAAACATGAGGGAAATCAACTTTTTTCATGGGTAGATAGTGATAGGACAACAGGGAGTGGTTTTAAGCTAAAGGAGGGGATGTTTAGATTAGATGTCAGGGGGAAGTTTGTCATGGGGAGGGTGGTGAAGTGCTGGAACAGGTTGCCTAGAGAGACTGTGGATGCCCCGTCCTTGGAGGTTTCTTAGACCTAGTTGGATGGGGCCCTGGGAAACCTAATCTAGTACTTGATCTAGTGCCTGGTAACCCTGCCTGTGGCAGGGGGATTGGAACCTGATGATCCTTGAGGTCCCTTCCAACTCAAGCCATTCTATGATTCTATGATACTCTCCCAGGGCTCACTTTGAGTCTGCAGCCTCTTCTATATTGGCATTACTTGCCAGTGCTCCAGCAATACTAAGAATAGAGTTGTTCTTTTTGTTGTTGTTGTTGTTTTTCTTTGTTCTGTGGGATGTATTTCCATTGCTCAAGTTATTGCTTTTCAGGGCACAACAACAAATCCATATGATCTGGATGACTGATCACATGGCACATATTTCAAACTTGTAGCAGTACTTTACAGCTCCCATAAATCCAGTACATTAATTTAAAAAATAGAAATAAGCAAACCTGAAAAAAAATTGAAGTTACCATCTGCTCAGAACCATTCAACAAGGAGAAAAATCAGCTAAATTCTACAAAAGAGATCACAATAAATAATTCATACAACTCTGCAAGGAAGAGCACCACAGCATTTGTTCCAACTCACATTGTGCCCTATCTTCCAGAGTGAGCTGCATTGCCTTGTCAGCATGGCTCACAGAAATTACTGCAACAGAATTTCAATAAGAATATGAAAAGATTTTTTTTTAACTAAGAAAATATCTTCCATTGTTCATCAGCTGAAAAATTTTCCTCAGTAAGTTAACAACAGAAGAAGATTATTTCCCACCCATGTGAGAAATGTCCCTCTGTACCCAAGGTGTGCTACTTAACATGAAGCACGGAAGATAATTTTTCTGTCTTAAATTACCTTAAAACCAAAGCCTGCCTAGCTTCTCTCTTTGGGTAAGCAGCATAGCCACCCTTAGGTTACAGAGACCATATATTAGGTGTTCATTGACTTCTGATAAATCTGTGGAAAAACCCTCAGTGCCTTCCATGGAGTGATCTTATCAGCTGAGCATGCAGTCTGCCCAAGTGGTGGGACTCAGGCTGATGTTAGGCAGAGCAGATCAGCTTTCTTTCCTGTATCTGGGGCTATATAGGGCAGATTTGTTTCCGGAACAATTTGGGACATTCAGAAGAGGATGCATCTCTCACAGTGCTCCTGTCTCAGTCTGAGTCACAGGAGAAACATGGATCCTCTAAGGCAGAATAATCTTCAGCAACTCATGCCCCTACTCCTTTTTTTTCTTAAAACTGAGCTGCCCAAAAAGGAACAAAATCTGTGTAAGCCTGGAGCAGGTTTTCCTACACTGTATGGGAAAGGTGAATTCACCCCCACAATCTCTTCGTTGAATTTAAAATCTTCAAAAGAGATCTGATTGCTTGACCTCATTGCCTTTTTTGCCTTCATGATTTCAAGCAGCAGAAAACCACTGGAAATACAGTACATTAATAATTGCAGTGGTCATTAAGTATGCTGAACACAAATTGACTATTTTAATGGCACCCTTTCAGGCAAGACTGACATCTGCAGAAAGCAGTGAGCCCTCGCATAGCCAGCTGGCCATGCATGTTAGAGAGGGAAGGAGACTGCGTCTGGGAAGCATTCCTCAGACAAGGTCCTCGCTACAGAATTCTCTCTGAAGAGCTGTAAACCACAGTGATCTCAACCATCCTTTTTAAGGATTTTTTATTTTCACTATGAGAGATTTATAGCAGTTAAAAATAGCAACCACCAATGATTCTTCCTTTACATCAAGGCTACATCACTGGTTTGATTGATCTGAGTCAGCTGTGAACCCAATTAGTCCTTAAATTTTGC